>NW_006399869.1:3274253-3281666 GCF_000299155.1 Elephantulus edwardii | reverse complement strand
GGAGGGACAATGCAGGAGGGGAAGACCCTCTATGAGATGGATTGATTCAGTGACTGGGTAATTGGAATGGGTGTGTCAGAGGTGGTGAGGTTGGTGCAGGATAGAGCAGGGTTTAGGGCTGTTGTGCATAGGGTCGCTATGAGTCGGAAACGACTAGATGGCACATAACAACAACAACCACAGGAGGTCTGAGAGCTGGACAATGAATAAGGATGACAGAAGGAGAATTGGTGCCTTTGAGCAGTGGTGTTAGAAATTACTACTGAATATCCCTTGGATTTGATAAAGTGCAGCTAGAGTGCTTCTTGGGGGCAAAGATGAAGAATCTTCGTCTATCATACTTTGTGTATGTTACTAGAAGAAGCTACTCCTTGGAAAGGAACATCATGCTAACAAAGGTGGAGGGTCAGAAAAATAAAAGAAGGCTCTCAATGAGATGGATAGACACCTTAGTCTTCAAATAGACATCAGTGATCCTCATTATTTTGGAAAGGTCCCTGATGATGGACTTTGCCCAGTGCTATACCTCTCTTATCTCTTAACTGCTGATACTAAGGATGTTGATATGAGTCTATGTAAAACAAAATAGATTACAAGTTCAATTTCTCCATTTATCATTACTTTGTTTATTGATCCAGTGGTGAAGAATTTTGTCTTCTTGATGTTGAGATGCAATCCATATGAAAGTTTGTTTTTGTTTTTGTTTTATTATTTTCTGCAGCAAGCATTTCAAGGCCTCCTTACTTTCAGTAAGCAAAGTTGTATCATTTGCATAATGTAGGTTGTTGATGAATCCTCCTCTTAAATTCTACTTAACAACTTAAATTCTGCTTAACAACCTCTCATATGATTTACTCAGCATACAGATTTCATAGGTATAGAGAAAATAGTCAACCCTGATGTCTATCTTTCTTGGTTTTAAACAATGCAATATTCCCTTGTTCTGTTCAGGTAACAGCTTCTTGGTCTAGTTAATGGTTTCACATTAGCATGATTAAGTGTTCTGTGATTCTCATTCTTCTCAATGTGAGCCATAGTTTGTTATAATTCCCTCAGTCAAATACATTTGTATTATATGTGTATATAGTCAATAAAATACAAATATTAATTTTTCTTGTATTCTCTGCTTGTAGCCAGGGCCATGTGACATCAGCAGTGATGTCTCTAGTGTCCATAAGAACTGATTGGGTGCCCCCCCCCATCACCTAATCAATCCATCTTCTTGAGGGACTTCCTCTCTTGTACTGTCCCTCCACCCGCCCAAGCATGATATTCCTCTCCAAGAACTGGTTCCTCCTTGCAACACGTCCAATGTTTGCCAGACAAACGTTCAGAATCTGTGCCTCCAAGGAGCAGCCGGTTCTCACCCTCTCTAGGATGAACCTGTTTGTCCTCCAAGCAGTTCATAGTATATTCAATACTCTTCTCCAACACAGAAAAGATAGAATAGATAATCAGTGCCTGAAAGGTAAGATATTCCTGAAGTACAGCCTTATCTACACTCCTCTTGAACTTCTAGGAGTTCTCTGTTAACGTACTACAATAGCCAACTTTCGATGATCTTCAACAATATTTTGCTTACATGTGATATTAATGATATAAATCTGTAATTTCTACATTATGTTTGATCACCTTTTTTGGGATTGGGAACAAATATGGATCTCTTCCAGTAAGTTAGCCCTGCAGCTGTCCTCTAAATTTCTTAGTATGGACTGATGGGCACGTTCAGAGCTGTATCTGGTAGTTGAAATATACCAATTGGAATTCCATGGATTCTTGGAGCCTTTTTTAAAACCAATGTCTTTAGTGCAGATTGAACATCTTCTTTCATTACCACTGGCTCTTGTTCATATGCTATCTTGAAACATTTTAGTGTCAATCAGTTATTTTTTGGTACAGTTACTCTGTATTCTTTCCATCCTCTTTTGAAGCTTTCTGCATCATAAAAGATTTTGTCCATAGTATGGAAACACTAAGGAGGAGGAATAGTTGTAAACAGACACTAGTGGTTAGAACATGGAATGTGAGAACTATGAATGTAGGAAAATTAGATGTTGTTAAGGAAGAAATGGAATGCATAAATATTGACATACTAGGTATTGGTGAGATGAGATGGACTGGCATAGGGCATTTTGAATCAGATGATTATATGATCTATTATGCTGGAGATGAAAAGGTGAGGAAAAATAGGGTTGCTTTCATAGTTAAAGTAATTGCTAGATGTGTCCTAAAATATAATATTCTGAGTGACAGGATAATATCCATATGCACACAAGGAAGTCCAGTGAATACCACTATCATTCATATATATATGCACCAACAACCAGAGCCAAAGAAGAGGAAATAGATTTCTACAAACTTTTGTAGTCAGAGATTGATCGAACATGGAATCAACATGCATCAATAGTGATGGGTGACTGGAATGGGAAAGTTGGGAACAGAGGAGAAGGATCAATAGTTGGAAAGCAGAAATGAAGCTGGAGATAGGAAGATAAATTTTGCACAATCAACAATTTATTCATTGCAAATACGTTTTACAAGAAGTATAAATGCAGGCTATACACATGGATTTCACCTGATGGTTTGCATAGGAATCAGATAGATTACATCTGTGAAAAGAACTGCTGGAGAAGCTCAATATTAGCTGTGAAAACTAGGCCTCGTGCTGATGTGGAACAGACCACCAACTACTCATACGCAAGTTTACGCTGAAGAGAAGAAAATTGAAATCAAGCCCATGGGAACCAAAATATGACCTTGAGTCTATCCCAACTGAATTTCAAAACCATTTCAGGAACAGGTTTGAGGCCTTGAACACTAATGAGTGAAGACCAAATGAGTTATGAAAAGATATTAAGAATATCATCAAGGAAGAGTGCAAAAGGTTGTTGCAAAGGTGGAGGAGGAAGAAAATTCCAAAATGGATGTCAGAAGAGACTCTGAATATTGCACTGGAGCTCCAAGAAGCCAAAGCACAGGAAGAAATCAAGACATTAAGGAGCTGAACAGGAGATTTCAAAAGACTGCACAACAAGGCAAAGTAAAGTATTATAGTGAAATGTGCAAAGAACTGAAGTCGGAAAATCAAAGGGGCTGAACTTGCTCAGCATTTCTTAAGCTCAATGAACTGAAAAGGAAATTCAAGTCCCACGTTGCAAAACTTAAGGATGCTTTGGGAAGAATATTGAGTGATCCTGGAAGTATTAAAAGTAGATGGAAAGAGTATACAGAGTCATTATAACAAAAGGAATTGGAAGACACAGAAGGATTTAATGAACATCATATGAGCAAGAGCCTATGATGATGAAGGAAAAAGTTCAGACTCCTTTGAAAGAATTGGCTAAATATAAGGCCCCAGGAATTGATGGTATACCAAATGACATATTTCAACTAACAGATTCTGCCCTAGATGTGCTCACCAAGTTGTGACAAGAAATCTGGAGAACAACTACTTGGCCAATGACTAGAAGAGATCTATATTTGTTCCCATTCCAAAGAAAGGTGATCCTACAGAGTGTGGAAAATATCGAACAATATCATTAATATCACACATGAGCAAGATTCTGCTGAAGTTTATCCAAAAACGAGTGGAACAGCACATCAACAGAGAACTGCCAGAAGTTCAGACTGGGTTTAGATGGAGTCAGGATACTAGGGATATTGTAACTAATGTTAGATGAATCTTGGCTGAAAGCAAGGAGTACCAGAAGAATGTTTATCTTTGTTTCATTGATTATGCAAAGGCATTTGTCTCTGTGGATCATAACAAACTGTGACTGACTCTGAAAAGAATGGGAATCCCAGAATAAGTGATTGTGTTAATGTAAAGCCTATACTTGGACCAGGAGGCACTTGTCAAAACAGAGCAGGGTAACACTGCATGGTTGAAAACTGGGAAAGGTGTACACCAGGGCTGTATCCTGTCTCCAAACCTTTTCAATCTTTATGCAGAACAGATTATCTGGGAGGCTGGGCTCTATGAGGAGAAATGTGGCATCAGGATTGCAGGAAGAGTCATCAACAATCGGAGTTATACAGATAACACAACCCTGCTTTCTGAAACTGAGGAGAACCTGAAACACTTGCTATGGAAAACCAGGGACTGCGGTCTTCAGTCTGGTTTGAGGTTCAATATCAAGAAAACAAAGATTCTCACCACTGGGCCAATTGGCAGTATCATGATGGATGGTGAAGAGATTGAGATTCTTCAGAGTTTTGGTTTGCTTAATTCACAGTCAAAACTCTTGGCACCAACAGCCAGAAAATGAAAAGATGTATTATCATGGGAAAGTCTGCTGTTAGAGACCTCTCTAAAGTACTGAAATGTAACAGTATCAGTATTGAGACTAAGGTGTGCCTGATACATGCTATGGTCTTTGCAATCACTTGCTATGCATCAGAGAAATGGGCAATGACTAGGGATGATAGAAGGAGAATTGATGCCTTTGAGCTGTGGTGTTGGAGAAGAGTATTGAATATACCAGGGACTGCTATAAAATGAACAGGTTTGTCCTGGAGAGGGTGAAGCTGGGCTTCTCCTTGGAGGCAAGGATTCTGAAGCTTCGTCTGACATACGTTGGACATGTTACATGGAGGGACCAGTCCTTGGAGAGGGATGTCATGTTTGGGAGGGTGGAGGGACAGTGCAGGAAAGGAAGACCCTCAATGAGATGGATTTATTCAGTGACTGGTGTGAGATTGGCATGTGACAGGGTAGAGTTTAGGGCTGCACATAACAATAATAATAATTCGACATCACATAACAACAACAACAACAACAATAATAACAACATCAAACAAAAGGAAAACTAGAACAAAGAAGTGGCAAAATTAAAGAGATGCACAGAAGATTTCAAAGGGCAGTTCAAGCAGACAAAGCCAAATATTATAATTGACTGTGGAAGGAACTGGAGTTGGTGAACAAAATGAGAAGAATTAATATGGCATTTCTAAAGTTGAAAAACCTGAGAAACATATTCAAGCTATGAATTGCAGTATTGAGAGATACTATGGGCCAAACTATTGGCTAGGTGGTAAGGAACTGCACTGCCAACCAAAAGGTATGCAGTTCAAATCCAAGTTGTTCAGCTAGAGAAAGATGAGCAATCTTCTTCCATCTGATTTACTGCCTCTGAAAAGCCACTGAAAGGTTAGGTATGAGTCTATTCTGATTCAATGATAACAACAACAGAGTTGAAAGAAGAAAGGGATGGGAAGTGACTGCTAATGGGTATGGGTTTCATTGTGGGATGACAAATATCTCTAGAATTAGAAAGCAATGATAGTTGCCAAGTCTGTGACTATATTAAAACCAATTGAATTGTATCATTTAGAAAATATACATTTTAGACTATATTAATTATATCTCAAGGTTTGTCAGAAATCCAAAGGCACACCACAGTTTTCATACCTGATGCCAAAGCAAATATCTTTGAAATATCTCTAACTCTTGGCAATATCCCATATAATACACAAAACGTTGTTAAGTTCCAAATAATTTAAGTTCCAAATAATTTTCATATTTGTTGATGTGCTCAAGTCCATTGCTTGAAACATTTGATTTTTTTCTTTTTAAAGTGATTTGGGTGAAAGTTTGAAAAGCAATTGGCTTTCCTTTAAACTATTCATACACATATAATTTAATGATAACTACTATAATCTCCACAATTTACTGACACTTTCTACTACCTTCCTGGAATTCTCATTTCCATCAGCCCTTGTATCTTACCCTTTCCTGCCTCCTGAGATTTAACTGTGGGCAAATGCTTTTTGATCTTAGGTGACTGTCTATCTTCCTCTCACAGAGCAGCTGGAAGATTCAAATCACATGGCTCTAGGTTGGCAGGCAACTCCACACCACCAAGTCACTATATGTATATATATCTATATATCTTAAGGCTAAGTCTCAAAACATAGACCTTCATGCACTGTTAGGAGATGAAAAAACAAACATCTGATTCCATCTTAAGCTTTTCTTCAGTAGGTTTTTTTTTGGTCTAAAGATAGTTCTGTTCATGTATAGTCAGTAATTTTAACTGATAACTCCTTGCGCTCTCTCCTAGGCTCTGGAGTAGCTTCTAGAAGAAATTTGAATAAGAAAAGAGACTCTTAATGTTTCCACTGTACTATGATACTCAAAGATAAAAGCTTTACTAAGTATATGTCTGTCATCCAAACACTTAACAGTCTATTAAAATCAAAGTTGGTGTTCATGATATCCTTGCCAATTGACTGACATACTTACTATTATTCAATACATGATCATTAACTTGGAACCAAGGCATGTTCACCGAGGAATTTTCAATTTAAGTCATAAGATCACACACATACATGCAGGTACACATGAGACGTTTGACTATTGTTTTCCTTTGTTTGGTTTTTTTTTTTTTGAAATGCAGATTGACTAGATTATTGGTAAGATCCAAAGGAGGTTAAAGAGAAACCCAAAACAAAATGAACAGATTTAAGACTTTCAAATGATCCTAGCCAAACTGTCAACTAAAGTCAAATGAACTTTCAATTGAACAACTCAAATTACTGTCCTTAAGTAGCAATCAACTCATAGCTGACCTTCGGGTTTTCAGAGGCTATAAATTGCCCAGGAGATTGCTCCTATTTCTCCAGTAGAACAACTAATGATTTCAAATCGATTGCTTTTAGGTTGGCAGCAAAACTTCCTAGGTTACGTGAGCTCCCTGACTGCACTTTTGTTGTTGTGTATCATCATGGTAGAACTGACTCAGAGCTGACCCTCCAGCACATTTTCAGAGGTGGTAATCCACATAGATTTCCCATGTTTTTCCCAGGGAGTATCTTGTGAATTTGAACTGTGTTCCTTTGGGTTGACAGTTCAATATAGTATCACGAAGTCAGCAGAGCTCACTTAATATTTTCTAAAATCAGAGGACTGTGGATGTGAGATAGCTGTGTATTCGGAAAAAGTGAAAGTGTCTTGTCCTTTTTTCATTTTCACCTTAAAGTTCCAATTCTAATTCTGAAGCAAGAATTGGAACTTTAGAGATTGATATTAACACGCACACACAAGCATATTCACATATGCACTTTCTCCTCTAACATACACAGTACTCACCAGTGGAACCAAAAATGAGTTTGATATAAAAATGGAAAGAAAAAATAGACAAGTTCACTCTCCCAGAATGCATTCTTGCATTCCTAGTGATCTGATTTTGGAAGGGAACAACAATACAATCCTTGGGAAAACCTTACTTGGATGGACCAAAGTTCTAAAACAGCAGATATTTTCTACCATGCCATAAATATCTTTTCACATGCTTCAATGTGATAACAACCAAGAAATAAGGCACAAGACCAAAATGGATGTCAGAAGATACTCTGAAAATTGCACTGGAGTGCAGAGAAGCCAAAGCACAGGGAAGAATTCAAGATACTAAA
>NW_006399869.1:3239069-3272558 GCF_000299155.1 Elephantulus edwardii | reverse complement strand
AGCACAGGAGAGGAAGGCCCTCTATGAGGTGGATTGATTCAGTGACTGGGATAATTGGGATGGGAGTGTCCGAGACGGTGCGATTGGCACAGGACAGAGCGGAGTTTCGGGCTGTTGTACATAGGGTCGCTATGAGTCGCAGGCGACTCGACGGCACATAACAACAACAAATTCCCCTCTAATGCTATACTTTCCAGTGCTGTGTCTTCAAGATTTGCAACAATACCTTATCTTATAGTAGGGTAATAGTAAAGCTCAGCTCACACGACCTCTTACTACAGCTTCAGTAGGCTTCAATTACTCCCTACCATCAAGTTATTTCCAATTCTTAGCTGACCCTCCATTAGAGTTCTGAAACTCTAAACCTTAATAGGTAGACTGTCTCTCTTTCTCCTGAGGAGCTGCTGGTGGATTCAAACCACCAGAGATACACAGCCTTTGGCTTAATAGCAAAATATACTGTGGATATACTATAAATTATCTGTATTCTAAATATATAAATATTCTATATATTATATAGAAACAAAGAATACATAAGTATTGTATATATTCTTAGTTTATAGTCTAACTAAGGTTAGAATGAGTCATATATAAGGTTACTAGTAACCATTTAAATAAGTACAAAATGTAGACTACAAACCTCAAATAATTCACCCAAGAAAAGCAACTAAAATTTTGACAGATATGTCTATATAGACAAGATTTTCCCATATCTCATTACTTTCTTCTGAATTTCTAGGAGATAATATGATTTACTGTCATACTCAGTCTTATTAAAAAGTATGTTATTCTACTACTATTACTATATTACCAGTAAAGACAATCAAGTGGCCTACTTTATAAAGCAATATGCTGCTAACTCCAACCCCAAATTTCTCTAGCAGTTTGAATCTCATGAATAACTCTGAGGAATAAAGACAGCCATATCTCCTCTCATGAGATATACTACCTCAGAAACACATGGAAGGTCAGATGTGAGTTGATTCTGAATTGATGGAAATGAGAGAGATTGACAATGACGTTATTTCTTATTATTGGTTCAGATCCATAAATTTTTTTCTATGTTGTTTATCCAACTGAGCTTGTTTTAGTAATTCGATCTTTGCTCCTAACTGTATTGTAATGATTTCAGTTAGGAGTGTAAAAGCTGGAGCTAGACGAAACTATGCTACTTTACACTATAGGTAAGCAGCCAGGCCTGCAGGAAGATGGAACAATAGAGGCTGCCTCATCTGTGATGTAAGCATAACAGTAATGGCAGTAGTACCATATTATAGGGTTATTTGTTCTATCATAGATAAGGTTATTGAAATAGTTGTGTACCATCAAGTTGGAATCCATAATTGACCCTCCGGTGGGTTTTTAGAGGCAGTTAATCACACAGGAGGAGATTATCCATCCTTCTGTGGGAGTAGCTGGTAGATTTGAACCACATGCCCTTGGAATTTCAGTGTAATTTCTTACCACTTGGCCACCAGAGCTCCCATTATGGGTAATAGCTGTTAAAAAATAAATAAGTAAATCAGGAAATTAAATAGCAACAAAAATAAACTTGCTATGCAACTTTAAAAGAATAAACAAGCCTGTTTTGGAAGAAGTGGAACAAGGGTGCTTCTTAGAGGCAAGTATAGTGAAACTTTGTCTCGTATACTGCATGCTGCCAGGAGGGAACACTCCTTGGAGAGGGGGAACTCTCCAATGGGTTGTCAAAGGTAGAAGGTAACAGAAAGAAAAGAAGTCCTTCAACAGGGAAGATTGGTAAAATGACGGTAACAATGGGCTCAAGCCTATCAGAGACCACAAGGATGATGCACAAGATAGGGCTGCGATGTGTTGTAGTGGACTCAGTGGCACCTAACAAGAGCAAAGCCATGCAATGCCATAAAGAATATGATGTGTGTGTGTGTGTGCCTACATTGGAGATATGTTGTTAGCAACTCATAGCGACCCTATGTACAATAGCCCTAAATTCTGCCCTACCCTGCACCAATCTTACAGTCTGACATACCTATTCCCATTACCCCAGTCACTGAATCAATCCATCTCATCGAGGGTCTTCCTCTCTTGTGCTGAACCTCCACCTTCCCAAGCATGATGTCCCTTTCCAAGGACTGGTCTGTCTTACAACATGTCCAAAGTATGTTAGACCAAGCTTGAGAATCTTTCCTCCAAGGAGCAGCCTGGCTTCACCCTCTCCTGGATGAATTCGTTTGTTCTCTTAACAGTCCATAGTATATTCAATACTCTTCTCCAGCACCACAGCTCAAAGGTATCAATGTGCTTTCTATCATCCCTAGTCATTGTCCAGCTCTCTGATGCATAGCAAGTGATTGCAAAGACCATGGTCTGTATTAGGCACACTTTAGTCTACAGACTGACATCATCGCTCTTCAGTACTTTGGAGAGGTTTCTGACAGCAGACTTTCCCACTGCAATATGTCTTTTAATTTCCTGGCTGCTGGTACTAAAAGTAGTGATTGTAGAGCCAAGCAAACTGAAGCTGTCAACAATCTCAATCTCTTCACCATCTATCATGATGCTGCCAATCATCCTAGGGGTGAGAAAAATTGTTTTCTTGATGTTGAGCTTCAATCCATATTGAAGACTACAGTCTCTGACCTTCTGCAGCCAATGTTTCAGATCCTTTTTAGTTTCAGCAAGTAGGGTTGTGTCATCTGCATAATGCAGGTGGTTAATGAGTCTACCTCCAATCCTGATGTCACATTTCTCCTCATAGAGCCCAACCTCCTGGATGATTTATTCTGCATATAGATTGAAAAGATATGGAGATAGGACACATCCTTGGCTTACACCCTTCCTAATTTTGAACCATACAATGTTTTCTTGTTCTGTTCTGTTCTGTTCTGTCAACTGCCTCGTGGTCCAAGTATTCTTATAAGTACAATCAAGTATTCTGTGATTCCCATTCATCTCAGAGTCAGCCACAGTTTGTTGTGATCTACACAGTCAAATGCCTTTGCATAGTCAATGAAACACAGATAAGACATTCCTCTCATACTCTCTGCTTTCAGCCATGATCCATTTGACATTAGCTATAATATCCCTCATACCATGGCCTCTTCTAAACATAGCCTGCACTTCAGGCAGTTCTCTGTTGACGTGCTGTTCCAGTCATATTTTTATAATCTTCAGCAGAAGATTGCTTGCATATGATATCAATGATATTGTTCAAGAATTTCTACACTCTGTTGGGTCACCTTTCTTTGTAATGGGAACAAATACAGATCTCTTCCAGTCAGTTGGCCAGGTGGTTGTCCTCCAGATTCATTGGCACAACTAGGTAAGTAGATTCAAGGCAGTGTTCACTTGTTGAAATATGTCATTTGGTATGCCATCAATTCCTGGGTCCTTGTTATTTGCCAATTCTTTCAGAGCAGCTTGAACTTCTTCCTTCATCACCACAGACTCTTGCTTATACATTGTTTCATGAAATTCTTCTGTGTCCAGCAATTCCTTTTGGTACAATGACTTTGTATACTTTTCCCATCTTCTTTTAATGCTTTCTGGATCATTTAATATTCCTCCCAAAACATACTTAAGTATTTCAATTCAATTATTGAATTTGTTCTTCAGTTCCTTCAGCTTAAAAAATGCTGAATGAGTTTGGCCCTTTTCTGACTCCAGCTTCTTGTACATTTCATTGTAATAATTTACTTTATCTTCCCATGCTGCCCTTTGAAATCTTCTGTTCAACTCCTTAATATCTTGATTTCTTTGCTTTACTTCGGCTTCTTAGCACTCTAGTGGCATATTCAGTTTCTTCTGACATCCAACTTAGTCTTTTCCTCCTCCTCTTTTTCATTCTTACTGGATGATCAAGGCCTCAAACTTGTACGTGAGATGGTTTTGAAATTCAGGCAGGATAGACTCAAGGTAAAATTTTAGTGCCCATGGATATTATTTAAATTTTCTCAGCTTCAGCTTTAACTTGCGTATGAGTGGTCTGTTCCACAATCAGCACCTGGTATATACATAGGAATCAGATCGATAATATTATTGTTGTTGCTGTTGTTTTTATGTGCCATCAAGTCATTTGCAACTCATAGCGACCCTATGTACAAGAACCCTAGACGCCATTCTATCCTGTGCCAATCTTGCTGCCTCAAACACATTCATTCCCACCACTCCACTCACAGAATCGATCCATCTCATTGAGGGTCTTCCTCTCCTGCACCGTTCCTCCACTCTCCCAAACATGATGTCCCTCTTCAAGGACCAGTCCCTCCTTGCAACATGCCCAAAGTACGTGAGATGAAGCTTCAGAATCCTTGACTCCAGGGAACATTCTGACTTCACCCTCTTCAGGACAAACCTGTTTGTTCTCCTAGCAGTCCATGGTATATTCAACACTCTTCTCCAGCACCACAGCTCAGAGGCATCGATTCTCTTTCTATCATCCCTATTCACTGTCCAACTCTCCGATGCATAGCACGTAATTACAATGAATATAGCCTGGATCACACGCACCTTAGTCTCCAGCCTGACATTGTTGCATTCAACACATACACAAAAGAAATCACATGTGCGTATGCACACACACTAAAAGAAACGTTGACTGAGAGAAACCCGAGAAATCTCTTTTTTTCCTAGTAAGTTATGCTCTCACATCATGTAAGACTTTTAGAGCAACATTTTGTTTGCAGATCTCTGGGAACAAACAGGTGATGGAGATAGAAGACAGTGATTCACCAATTCGACTAAAGATTTGATTGCTGAGGAAACTAAGCTGGCTATGACAAAAAGATTTACCAGTGCCATGAACCACCCACTGTGTTGCAGGGAGACATACAGCCAGAGTTACTCCTTGAACTCAGTTTATATCCATCACTTTGCACCATTTTAATTGTGTGAAGAAATACTTTCACTGTCAAAAGTCATTCATAGTATACCCTGCGTGTATAATTCCTGTCTTTCATTTTGCTACTGACTTGGGAAAAAAATGTGGAGTGTTCAGTCAAGAGTAAATGAATAATAACCTAATATGAATAGTAAAGTTCTATTTTAAAGTAGCATCTTCTAATTCTTATTTATCAGTAAAAGTATCTTCTAATTCAAAAGGGAGTGATAGATTATCTAATGACTATTTTTTTCACAGTTCTTATACTTCACTCCATTATTTTCTGCAGTTAAACTCAGGAAATAAAGGTGAATTTACTATCACAGTCTAAGAATACAACATTACACTCTAAATTTTTTTAAAAATATTGTCAAGCATTTAATCAATATAGTTTAGTAATTAATTATTTGAGAAACACTGCGCAGACATGAGCTTGATTCCTTCTCTACTATGTATTTATTAAGTGTGTAGTTCAGCCAAGTATTTCAACTTGAGCTTCAATTTCCTCTTATATGAAGTGGCATTATTAGTCCTTGGCATCCTCACAAGTACTTAACATGGTACTTGGCATACAATGTGCTTAAATTTTTCTAGCTATTATAATTTTATTCTAAATTTTAGGCCCATTACAATTATGCTTTTATACTAAACCAACAATTGATTTTTGTTCTTGAACTTAAGAAAATCTACTGCTTGCAGTTTACATATAATGTCTACATTTCTTTCTTTCTTCTTAAACTCCAATACATCTTTTCTGACCCTAGACTTTATCAGTAGTTCACTGACATCTTTAAGGAGAATTTGGTGATCTGTTCATTATTTATGAAAAGTTAGGGAGTCAGCAGCCTACATAGCTTAATGGATATCCTAGAAAAGGCCATCTCAGCAAATGTATTGTCCAAGAAGCACCTACACATTAAGGCTGTTCTTGACGAACCACAAAATGTCTCATTAGTTCTCCAAAGAATTCTAAGATTTTGGTAAGGAAAGATTGTGACATTTCAACAGGGATCATGCTTTAGAAATTGGTTCCAGATTCTGTCAAATGCTGTACTGAGGTAACCTGGGGTTGCTGGGATGCTGAACCTTGTGTCATTGGGATGTCAAGCGCTATAACGGTTACCCATGGTGGACAGTGTTTGGTGGTGGAGCTCCCAGTTTACTTGCAGATTTGGAAGCAGCAGTGGCATCCACTTCCTAAACTAGAAACTCTGGAGAAATGTCGCTAGTTATAGAAAGACTTCAGGCCTTTTGTTTATTAGGGTCGCCATCAGTTGTGTTTGACTCAAAGGCGATTAAAAACAACAACAAAGGTTATTTTCTTAGGCATTAATTCGATTTTATAATAACATTCAACATGGAACATTTAATATTTGTTTGACATATATGACTAATAATTCAGAATATTAGATGCAATTTTTGCTTTGTTTTGAAATGAACATTATATAATAAAAGACAACACTTCCTTGCTAAAGAATAATTTAAGAAATTTCAGAAAAAACAGAAAAAGAACAACAAAAAAAAAGACATTTCAGGATTCATGGCCATTATAATATATGAGTAAGAAGAAATTCAGATGATTATTCATTCATTATTTTAGAAATATATTTTGAATGACTTCTAAATACTCAGTACTGTTAGATTTACATGAGGCACAAAGACTCATGTAAGCCAGTTCCTGCCTTCAAGAAGCATGTAATCCAGCAAGCATAGGAGTTTGGAAAATCAATGTAAACAGCATGTTGTTGTTGTTATGTGTCGTCGAATCCTTTGCGACACATAGAGACCCTATGTATAGCAGCCCTAAACTTTGCTCTGTCCTGTGCCAATCGCACTGTCTCCGACACTCCCATCCCGATTACCCCAGTCACTGAATCAATCCACCTCATAGAGGGCCTTCCCCTCCTGCACTGTCCCTCCATCCTCCCAAGCATGATGTTCTTCGCCAAGGACCGGTCTCTCCTCACAACATGTCCAAAGTATGTTAGACACAGCCTCAGACTCCTTGCCTCCAAGGAGCCACCCAGTTTAACCCTTTCCAGGATGAATCTGTTTGTTTTCCTAGCAGTGCATGTTATTCTCAATACTCTTCTCCAGCACCACAGCTCAAAGGCATTGATTCTCCTTCTATCCTCCTTGGTCATTGTCCAACTAACTCTCTGATGCATAACAAGTGATTGCAAAGACCATGGCCTGTATCAGATACACCTTCGTCTCCAGAGAGACACTATTGCTCTTCAGTACTTTGTAGAAGCTATAGCATAGGGTAGAAATTGTTACCTTTAGATGACAGATACAAGATGCTGAGGACAAAATGGGAGGGAAGTCACAGGACCAAGCAAAGTGACACTGAAGAGAGAGACAAGCAAGCCTTTCAGATAATGGAAAAAATTATTTAATCAAGAAAATGTTTGCCCTTCAGAATGCAAAAACTTGAATACCTTGTATAATACACTGAAGATATGTCCTGTTCTTTATCTTTACTCCAGATGATTTTAAGACACAATCACAAATACAAGATACATAGAATGAAATATAGTGACATGACACAACTATTCAATACTCCATATGGTGCACTAGTTATAAAATTCCCAAAGGCACACTTAGCTTATACAAGTTAGCATGGGCTACATGAAGTGTTCTCAGTTTTTACATATTTATTCTTCTTATCTAGGGTAAACATTTTTTTCAAATTGTATCTTGGTCTCATCGTTTTGGAAATAAGGACATGGAAGTTAAAAATATGAGTTAGTATATAGGCACTGATGTATGGAAAATACATTTAGTGTTTATACATATTGTAAGCTTGAATTACATGCATATTTACATTATATAAATATTGACAAACTGAACAATCTATAAAGAACAAAACATTTCTTGCCTATCAATCCATATGCATATAATTCTATTATTTGCAGCAATACTTATTTACTTTATAAACTATGACATGGAAATTCTTTGGTGGTCAGTTACAAAAATAGTTCTGAAACTCAGGAACTGCTTTCTCATTCATTACTTGTAGGTGACCTTAGTCCCCGGGATAACCAACAAAGAAGCAATTTTTCAAATTCTCTTGTGATAATCACTTAAGAATAAATGAAATATCCTCTTAACATATAAAGCATTAAAAAGATAAGTCCAAAATGACTTCAGATTTTCCATGTATTCTCTTTTACTTTTCTATCCTGAATCCCACTTTCATATGCTGTCCCTCTGTCATTAAAGCAGGATGATCCAATTTATTGACAATATATGAGAGTGGCAGGCGGCTAATGTTTCTAAAATCAGTTAACAATAATACTTAAAAAGTTTTCAATACAATACAGTGTAGAAACCTTTATATGCATAAATTCACAAAAAGCACTCCAAAGATGTATCGCCAAAAAATAAGGCCAGAAAATTCCAAAGCCTGTACATTTTGTTCCAAGTGCAATCACGGTAAGTACAATGAAAAATCCTCTTTCCCAGAAAATGTCTCTGTCTTTCCCAAATAATTTCATCCACATTCCTTGGCAGAACAGGTAATGAAAGCATGTTGCAGGTTGTGCTTGTTATTAAATAGATGTCATATAGGACCATACAGTGCAAATGGTTTCATATTTTTTCATTATCATCATTGTTGATTTTTTTAAATGCGACTGGGCTTGCTTGTTTCAAGGAAGTCTTGGAAACATCTGTGTGCATGGTGGACATGGCTATTGTCTCATAATCATCATCTCGGGACCGGAAATCACAAAAGTTAAAGAAGAACTGCAAGTCCCTCTGGAAGTTTTTGTTCAGGAACCCATAAAATATGGGATTGACACAGGTGGATATCATTGCTGTGAGGTGGCAGAGCAAGAATAAGAGATTGTGGTTGCATGTAGCAATGATCTGATGATTCCAGTCAAATACAGTGTTAAAGATAGTAAGAGGCAGCCAGCAGACTGCAAACGCTACCACAATGGAAAGCAGCATGATGTTGATTCTTTTGGTTTCACTGGACCTGTATTTATTATCTCTCATCTTGTCCATCATATTGTTTCTCTTTTTTAAGCGTATGTATATCTATAGAGGAAAAGAAAATGAGTTAAAGTCATTCACTTAAATAAGAAGTCTTTGCAGAGAAAGTACAAATGAAAGTGGCAGTGGAAAAAGTGTTTTCTTACCTTGAAGTAGCAAATAAATATGAAACAGAGTGGGCCAAAATATTGCAGCAGCAATAGGAGAGTAGTGTAAGACAACCTATGAGAGTCTGATGGAAATTTATCAAAGCATACATACTTGTCCTTGAACGCTTCAAATGTTACATTTTGGAATGGTTCATCTGTCAAGACTTGATAGATAAGGAAGGGCAAAGAAGAAGCCAAAGCAATGATCCAAATGATAGCAATGCCTACATAAGCATGTTTGTTATTCGGTCGCCAACCTCGTGGGTTGATGATCAGCTGGTGTCGTTCCACAGCGATGAGAACCAGAGAGAAAATGGACACAGTGATTGAAACGCACTGCACAAAAGGATTCAATTTGCACATGGCCTCACCAAAGATCCAGTGGTCCATTAAAGTGTAGACAAATGTAAAGGGGAGACACATGATGGCCACCAGTAAGTCTGAGAAGGAAAGGTTTACAATCAGAATGTTGGTAACATTTCTCATCTCCTTTTGTTTCAAGATGATTATGATCAAAGCCAGGTTTCCGGAGACCCCAAGAATTATCACAGCTCCATAAGCAAGAGCTAATGTAAATATCATGGCCAAGGGCAGATGACAATCATCATTTTCAAAAGTCAAAACTTGGGAAATCTTCTCTGAAACATTATAGTGCACTGAGAGATTTTCCATCTGGGAAAATACTGTTGAATTCATTTTTATTGGATTGGCTATTACAGATTACTTTAGAAAATAAGTAGTTTGTGTCCTCAAAGCAGGTCAAATGTTCAACTTATTCTCCATAGGAATTCATTTATCAAAATTATTCTAATTGCTCCATTCTGCTGAATGGAATAATCTGTAAAGAGAGAAAAAAAAAAACAACACAATTACATCACTACTTTTCCTAGGGTAGTAAAAAAAAAATAATTCTGACTCAAAGCCTTGAAGAAAGAGAAAACAAGGAAATAAAATTCACTTTGTATAAACATCTATTTTATATAGAAGAAACAATGTAAACAGTTGAATAAAGGGGAAAATGCCACACTATTTTTAATTGGATGTACTTATATATTAAGTTTAAGCAAAACCTATTATCTATTAATAAGGCTTAAAAATCTATTGCCTAAATCCTTAGAAGCAGTAATTTTAATATTAATACATTCCTAAATATTGTAAGAACATGAATGTATAACAATTTCATGCACAGACTGAAATAAAAGAAAATACAGGAACTATAGCCATAAACAAACATGGCAAAACAAATCACCTTATTCTTACTCTGGCTATAGAAATCTAAAATATTTGTAGAGGTCAAATGTGCTTATAGTTCCACCATATACTAGACCTTAGTTAACACAAATATATTCAAAGGAACATGATCAATACAGTGAAGTATCAAAAGTCTCTCCCACAAAAGACTAGGAGGTGTTGAACTTGAATAGACTTAGTAGGAATGGTGTAGTTTTTCTTTGTTGGGTTTGTTTTTTT
Organism: Elephantulus edwardii; assembly: GCF_000299155.1. Taxonomy (NCBI): domain Eukaryota; kingdom Metazoa; phylum Chordata; class Mammalia; order Macroscelidea; family Macroscelididae; genus Elephantulus; species Elephantulus edwardii. The sequence goes on along the minus strand of NW_006399869.1, from coordinate 3,262,079 downwards.
TCATACTTGAAGGAATGGAATGTGGAACAGGGAATAATGATTATAATATTCTATTTAACTATATATACAACAAAGAAGTAGTATCAAAGAAGGACATCATTAACACACATTTCAATGTTTATAGTATGATGTAAAGGTTAATCAAGTAAAAAACTAGCAAATGTCTCATTATAACAAATTTATAAGCATTATATAATAGACATTTCAGGGGATTTTTTTTCATTCTGTGTAAGACTCAATTGAATGATTACAAAGCTCTTTCAAAAGATTTCTCAGATTTATTCATATAAGTAAGCTCCTTCTGACCAGTCTATATGCAGACCCAATGCAAGAGCTAAATCTCATATGAATACTTTACTAAAAGACAATTCACACACATTAGTCTTGTAGAGATTAAAAATTCCTTTTATCAAGCTGCTGATTTTCACTAGATTGCTAAGTAAATATATTAAATGAGATTTCATATGTTAATTAACCATTGTGCTTTTGTTAATAAACTGAATTTCATTTTGGTTCTTAAGTGAGAACAAAAAAAATCATGCAGATTCTTTTTTTCAATTGAAATTCAATTAATAAAATGGGTATTTGCCCTCTAAGTGACATCTTTAATGAGTCTTTCTTTGGGTGTTTTTGCTTTCTGGAATATTATTTTTTTATTATGAAGCCATAATTTATTTAACCTTATAAAACTGAAGAAGAAGAAGGGGGGAAAAGTTTCTCTAAGTTAGAATTAAAAGTATTAAGAGTAGGAATGGTAATAGGATGAATATACTCAAGTGTGCAGGTTATTATATATATAGCTCTCCCTTCTTCTATGTAAACTAACTATGACTTCTGAGAACTTATATAGTACTAAGATTTTTTCCCTCAGTATTAAAACACAGAATGATCTTAATATTTAACATAGAAATTTGGAGTAAACCTGGACAAAGCAAATCATACCTAAAAATTCCTTGGAAATTTCTCACTTTCTTAAGAATAGAGGATAATTTATCATTACATTGTATTGAAGGTTATTTTGTCAGTTAATGTCAATTTCTCATTATTTTAAGTAAAGCTGTGACAGGTCTATTTATTGTATATCTTCCTGTATCAGTAACAGCAGGTGAATGAGTCTGAGATAAGTGAAATGGACTGAGTACTTGAGTACTTTCTTCAACTTGTTCCTAGAAGACTTTTACATCGCAGACTCCTGCTTTTCTCTCCTTGCTCTGTTTATCCCAAAGAGAGTACTCTGTTCTAGACAGGCCAGTCTGCTCAGAGCTCACTTAATGTGAGTCCTCACTTGTTCAGCTTTTTTATGTTCTCCCCACCAATTGTCTTACTGCGTGTTCTGTCTTACAACCTACACAAACTCTGCACATCTAAGTTCCATTTAGAGCTCAAATCCTTTAATTGGCTTCCCTTAATTTAACACAGAAGTCCCTGCGTGGCACATACAGTTAAGTGCCAAACTACCAACTGAAAGGCTGCTGATTCAAAGCCAACAAGAGGCTTCTCAGAAAAAAAGACTGCCATTGCACTTCAGAAAGGTCTCAGCTTTGAAAAATTCTATGGAACAGTTCTTCTTTGGACACCTGGGTCACCATGTATTAGAATCAGCTCCATCATAACTAACAAGAACAGTTTTATGTTCCCCCTAATTTTAAGATAGGGGCTGTGTATAAGTCATACCTTAAAACTCATTGCCATGGAGTCATACCAACTCACAGTGACCCTATCAGGCAGAGCAGAACTACCCCATGGGGTTTCTCAGATTGTAATCTTTAGGGAAGGAGATTGCTACAACTCTCTCCCACGGAATGGCTGGTAGGTTTGAACCATACAAACGAATGACTGTGTCACCAGAGTTCCCTATAAACTTCATAAGCCTTTTAAATATTAGATTCAACATAAAAAGATGTTGACTGATAGAGTAGATGCATGACTAAAACTTGGGTTCTTGTGTGAGTTATATATTAACCTCAATAGCTCATTTCTACCCTAGCTCTTTTACACAAAATGATGGTTTACATATATAGTGATAATTAATAAGGTATATAGGGAAGATTTAGAGGCCTATGTGACATAAACCATTTGCAATAGGCTGCAGACCTGAAGGTTTTAATCAATCCAGGAGACAAAATGTCTATCAAACTGCTTCTGTAAAGATCGTTGTTGTTGCTTGCCTTCAAGTCGAGCAAGACTCATAGCGACCCTTTGAACAAAAGGCCTGAAGCCCCTCCACAACTACCTATGTTTATCAAAGTTAATAGATTTCTAGAGGCATGTTATTTAGGAAGTGGATGCCACTCCTACTGCCAAGAAAACCCAATGGAAGCAGTTCTACTTTGTAGCACATGAGGTTCTTAGGAGTTGGGAGTTGACCCACATCAGCTAACAAGATACAAGGAAAGAGACCCTGGGTGACGCAAATGGTTTCATGTGACTAATCATTGGAAACCCAGTGGAAGGTCACCTCCATTAGAACTGACTCAGTGCCCATGCCAGTTGGGCTATTGGTGTTAACCCAAAGAAGGAGTTTTGGTGACACAATGATTAAGGATTCAGCTGCTAACTGAAAGCCCGATGGTGTGAATCTCAGCACCTTCATTAGAGAAGAGACCTGGCAATCTGCTGCTATAAATTACAAAAGTCCAATGGGGGCAGTTCTATATAAATCTATCCTATTGGGTTGTTATTCAAGCTGTTTCAACTCATGGGTACATATCAAAAACAACTAACTTAACAGTTGGTCATTCAAAGCCACTAAGTGGACAAAATGGAAGAAAGGTCTGGGTATCTGCCTTCTGTAAAAGTGGACTAAGACAGTCAAGAAAACCCATGGAGTACAGAATATTTAACATACAAGGTCAACATGCGTCATAACCTATTTGATGGTGGCAGAAAGAATAAGAAAGGAAAAAAGTTCAACAAAATTTTTCCAAAATTTAGTCATTCAATATATGCTGAACATTTACTGTGCTTAAACACAGGTTTAGTAAAAATAGTTGTGATTACTTTCATTAAATTTCTCTAGAAGAGTGAAGAAAAAAACAATAAAAACACATGCACAGAAAATAAAGTATGCTAGAAATGCTTTGGAGAAAAATTAAGCAGGAAGGAAGACTGAGCTGCTTGGCAGTTACAGTTCATTACTGGGTGGTATAAGAAGGCCTCTCTGACTGCCTTCAGAACGAGTCAAAACCTGAGGGTGGTAAGTAAGGAACCCATACAGATATTTCAGGCAAAGCAATCCATGTAGAAAAAAAACAAACCAACCCACAAAAAACATAAATAAAATCCCTGAAGTTGGTGTGTGCATGATCTGCTAAACAATAATGAGAAGAGGAATATATACAGGAGAGATTAGAAGAAATGAGTTTAGAATGGTAAAATACAGTCCTGCACTTTTGCTCTGACACTGGAAAGACTGGCAAAATGTCAAGGCAAGAGATTTTTGGTTTAAAAGGATAATGACCCTTAAAATAACCAGAGAGGGAGAAAGAGTCATGTTCAAGATGTTTACAGCAGAAAAGAAGGAAAATAGAGAACTAAATATTCAAACACTATTATTCATGAAAGGCAATGTATATGGTAATTAATGCAAGTGCTGCTTAAATTATTGTAGTGAATGTTTAAAAGGATAGATTTCTTGTGATAAATTTAGGTTAATATACCAAAACTCCACTCTGATACCACTGACATTGCATTTGACAGACACATTGTGTAAGCAATGGTAGTTTTCCTTACTAAGTGAAAGTTAGTTAGAAAATAAACACTTTTTAATTACAAAATAATTTTTAAAATATTTTCTTTATTAAAATATTTTTAAAGAACATTTCTTTCTGTATTAGAAAATCATGTTTTCAAGCCTCTATTGCTAAGTAAATGTGCTGTAATCATGCTAGTTTGATTAAAGCAATTCATTTGATAATATATTATCACCTTATCTTTGTACAATTGCAAGAAAGACCAATTGTCAAAAACCAAGCAATATGAAGAGAAAAATAATTTATATCGTTTATCTTTGCCAAACAAAATAAAATTAACAAACCCATCAATTTGATGTTTACTATTCTCAATATAAACTGCTAAAATAAGCTCTGCCAAGTATAGAGCCTGGAAAAGGGCAAGGTGCTAAATCTTGTGTGTGTGTGTATATATATATATATATATATATATATATACACATAGAGAGAGAGAGAGAGAGAGCATTTAGAAACAAATAGAGACAAAACACAGGCACAACATATATCACCAGATAGTATAATTTAGTCGCTCTCAGGAGGAAAATTTCTATCTTCTTTCCAATTTAGAGTGATGGCCTTTCACTGCTTGCTGTCAGCAGTTTTGTGACTGCTTGAAAATCTAGTGCTTGTGGACAAATTTTTCAAATACTCAAAACTGGGCTGTCGCCCTCACTTGTTTTTGGAAAGGAAACAACAGCATAGTTCTATACTGCCTGCAAGAAGTTACTGCTGGCTAACCTAAATGAGTTACATAACTCCTTGCTCCCTCCCTGCTGTGGAAGGCTTATTTAACCAGCAGCTACCTTAAAACAATAAGGAAAGATTATTAATAAAGTAGAAGCTACCGGAAAAACGGTCTTTGGTCATGGATGGAGAAGTAGTCCAGAATATTTTCCCCCTCTGTTGCCTCAGTAGGGAACCAGACTAAAGTCTGTCGGAACTGCTTAGCTGTAGGTTCTTGGTTCTTGTCTGTGTAAAGGGGGCCAGCTGTGGGCCTCCCTCTGTCCACAGGTGCCACCTGCACAGATAGGTTTTCTCATAGAATCCAAAGGGGCATGGTGAACTGCTGTGTGCTCTGAAGAAAAGAGGGAGGTCCACACACATGTCTTCCCTTCCTCTAGGTTTCCCTGTACTTCTGAAGTCAGCAGAGAAATAAGGAAATGAAATGTTCAATCAAAAGCCTTGCCTGCAGGTTTCTCAGACTGAGAAACTGGATCACCCAAAGTTTCCTCCATTCGTGAACTCCTTCATTCCCCCAGGTATATACATTTACCCACCCATCTTATAAGGAAACTTCTCCGATGACGCGTAATTGCCAAAATGGAAAAACCCAAATCTACCTAAAAACAAAACACGCTGAACCAGAACCTAAAGTATATTCTCTCCCCCCCCCCCCACGTCCATCATCAGTCCTTCAAATAAATGCCTCTATCCAGTTCACCTGGGGACCAACAGGACACTCCACTGCGCCACCTCCACCTCTTACCTATCTTTGATCATCTCCTCTATCCTGGCTCTGAAAGATGGATCTTTAAAAAAATCCGCCCCCCCCAAAAAAAAAACCACCCACCAAACAAACCTGGATGATTAAACTTCGGAAACAGAAGGTTAGGGTTCCCACTGCCTAATAGAGCGCACGGATACCGGGGAAGAGCCCAACACAGCGCAACAGAGCTCGCGTCTTGCCAAACACAGGGAGTCCTCAAGTTCCCATGGGAGCGCACGGGGACTGAGGTGCACCTAGCAGGATCCTAGGGGTGCCGCGGCCTAAGGCAGAGACCACTGACCAAACTCATCTTCTCTAGCACATTTATGTGGTAAAACTCCAAGGTGGTCGTCCTTACTGGTGGCTCCTGCCAGTTGCAGAAAAAAATGGGAAAGAAAAGCGAGAAGCCTGGAACACGAAAGAGGCCGTCTTACCATCACCCCAAAAAGAGAAGTAGGATTCCCACGGTGCCGCAAGGTGTAGGAAGTCACAACCTCCCAGTAAACGACTTTCTTTTTACCAATCTCGACCCTAAACCCATAGGCTACAGTCCAAGAGTTAGTTGTCTAATAATTTGGAGCATGTGTCCCTTTCGCAGGAGCGACCTAAAGGTGGGAACCGAACAGGAAGGTTGACTCCCAGCCTCACTTCAGTTTCTCTAAGACAGTTTCAGGATGTATTATTATTATTATTATTTTTAAATCTTTCATCCTTCACCCGATCAATGAGAAATTTCTCAAAAGTCCCTTAAACGGTGTAAACTTGTATCTTACCTTCTCTTGGAGAGGTCTTATGGAGAGGTCTCACGCTCCCCTGCTTGTTAAAGAAGAGATAGTAACTGATGAGTGTAGACTGGGAAGAAAAGATCAGCTGGCACTTCTCGGGCCCAAATCCTAGAGATTGATAAAGATAAGAGACGCCCCCTTAAAGCCGAACTCCACCTCATCCCCGGACCACGTGACCGCGCCCGCGCCAAGGAGCAGCGCCCTGAGCTCCCCACTCAACCACCTCACCTTCGTTCTGTACCTCGGGGGTGTATTGCCTAGAAAACCTGGAAAGAAAAACAAATAAACCACACGTTCTTCGACGCGCACATAGCATGCCACGGAAAGGAAGGACTCATCCCCACACAACGCTTGACTTTGAAAGATAGAGCAATTTTGCAAGGTTTGAAAAAGTCAATGCCACTGTGCTTTCCTTTGTTTGCAGGTCAGTGCCATCTTGTGGCTGAAGTTGTACTCGGCTATTTCCAGCTGGAGCCACACTGGAGTGTAAAGGGTAACAAAAACAATTATGCAAAGAATTAAAAAAAAAATCCTAAAGGTTGTTATTTCTCCTCTGAGGGAATATGAAATGCACCGCAATAATGTCACTAATACTTCTTCCCCTTTATTTATGACACTCAAATATTTCCCAGCCTGCACTAAGTTATTTTCCTCCTAAGTGACCGAAGACCCTTTTTAAAATTCAATTGTGATTTTAACTAAAGTTTATAGAAAACTTGGATTCATTTACTGTCGCACATTTTCCTCCCTCCCCTCAACCCTCCAATTCGTTTTTCTCTTTAAAAAAACAAAACAAAACAGACATTCATCCTTATACAATTCCCTACCCCCCAATCCAGCCCCCACCCCGGTCCATTTTGCTATGCACCTCTTATTCAGGACTGCTGTCATCCAAGTAATGACTAATCATCTATTCCTTCTAAACAGTTCTTTCCCGTGAAGCTCAGATGAACTGTCAGTCTTTCTTTCCACTAAGAAAATGCATTGAGTCAGATATGGTCTGATCGCTCAGCTGTTTTGTTGTGTTTTTTTTTTAAGGAAGTGTGATAAATGGAGTATTTTCCTGTTGGATGAAAAGAGTCGAAGTAATTTCTTCAGTGCACAGTCTTTTATAGTACTGAACACAGTGAGGAAAATAATAGAAAGTACACCGAGTGCATGGATGACAGTAAAGCCCTATGCCCTATGATTCAGGTGAATTGCCAACATTCTGATTTCACAGGTTTTACATAGTTGTATTTAGTTTGACGAGAAAAGATGGAGACTGTCAGCTTCATTATCTTATTTGGATTTACAATCAGCATATATGGTGCCAGCAGTCAAAAAGATCAAGAGAAAAATTGCACTAGGAAAATCTGTAGTCAGGGATCTCCAGAAATTATTGAGGAGTAACCATGTCAGTTTGAGGAATAAGGTGCATCTGACTTAGTTTGTGGTCTTTTCAGTGAGGTCTTCAGCATCTGAGAGCTAGACAATGGACTCAGGGTAACGGAAGAAGAATTAATGCCTTTCAACTATCATGTTGGAGAAGAGTGCTGAAAATTCCATTGTTGTTATGTGTGATCCAGTCACTTGCGACTCATAGCGCCCCTGTGTACAAAAGCCCTAAACTCTGCTCTATCCTGTGCCAACCTCACTGTCTCCAACACACCTACTCCAATTACCCCAATCATTGAATCAATCCATCTCATTGAGGGTCTTCCTCTCTTACGCTGTTCCCTCCACCCTTCCAAACATTATGTCCCTTTCCAAGGACTGGTCCCTCCTTATAACATGCCTGAAACGTCAGACAAAGATTCAGAATCCTTGCCTCCAAAGAGCAGCCCAGTTTCACCATCTCCAGGACAAACCTGTTTGTTTTCCTAGCAGTCCATGGTATATTCATACTCTTCTCCAGCACCACAGCTCAAAGGCATCAATTCTCTATCATCCCTAGTCATTGTCCAGCTCTCTGATGCATAGCAAGCAATTGTGAAGACTATGGCCTGGATCAGGAGCACCTTAGTGCCCAGCCTGATGTCATTGCTCTTCAGTACTCTGGAGAAGCCCCTGACAGCTGACTTTCTTGGCTGCTAGTACAAAGAAATGTTGATTTCGGAGCCAAGCTAATTATAACTGTTAACAATCTCAATCTCTTCATCATCCATAATGATGCTGCCAATTGGCCCAGTGGTGAGAATCTTTGTTTTCTTGATGTTGAGCTTCAATCCATATTGAAGGCTGCAGTTTTTGACCTCCTAAAATCCCATAGACTGCCAAAAAAGACTGTCTTGGAGAAAGTGCAGCCAGAGTAATCCTCCTTGGAGGCAAAGATGATAAAGCTTTGTCTCACATAATTTGAGCACGTTACTAGATGTTACTCCTTGGAGAGGGACATCATTCTTGGAAAGGTGAAGGGGTGGAGAAAGATAGGAAGATTCTCAACCAGGTGAGTTGTTAAGTTGACTGGCAATGGGCTTGAATGTGTCAGAGATTTTGAGGTTGACACAGGAAAGGACAGTGTTCAGCTTAGTTGCTCATAGGGTCACTATGAGTCATACTTTAATTAACGACACATAACAACAGCACTTAGTTTGAAAAGTCAAATTATGTAGTTCACACATTATTTGTTGTTGCAATGTAAATAATGATGTACATGGCTAAAATTCTAATTCTAATTGTTGTGGTGTTTTTTTTTTAAAGTCTTCCTACTAAATAGATTTGCCTAAAATAGAAGCAAATGTGTTAATACAAAACAAACATAGATGACTTTGGTCTTTAACTAAAAATCAAGACTCTAAGACATATCTAATCATCTGAACTTCACATATTAAAAAAGTATTTTTTTTTTGGTCATTAGGATAGTTATAACTACTGATATCAACCAGTTGACTCTGATTCTTAATGATTCTAACCCTATGTACAACAGAGAAAACAATGGCAAATATTGTACCATCTCATCTATGCTTAGTCCTATTGCTGCAGTGACTGAGTCAATCAATCTCCTTCTTTTTTCTTTTTTTTGTTGATCTTCCACTTTTGCAAGAATGGTGTCCTTCCCCAGGGACTGGAGCCTCTAGATAACATGCTAAAAGTATGAGAGATGAAGTCTCACCATCTTTGCTTTTTGGAGCACTCTGGCTATATTTCTTCCAAGACAGATCTGTTTGGTTTTTCACAATACAAGGTACACACACACACAGACACATTGAGGGAGCTCTGGGCTCCTAGTGGTCAGAATGTCCGCTGCAATCCTAAATGCACATAGATCGAATTTACCAGCTGCACCACTGAAGAAAGAATGACAATCTCCTTCCGTGTGATTTATTTTCTCTGGAAACCCATTAGTGGGACATCTCTGCGTTGATTTTTACTCAGTGGTACACATCACCACAACCACTACCACTAACATATAAATATATAAATACAAAGCAAAGTATTATATGAAATGTGCAAAGAGCTGGACTCAGGGAATCAAGAGACGAACTCAGCATTTCTTAAAGCTGAAGGAAGTGAAGAAAAAAAATTCAAGCCTCGAGTTGTAATACTTAAAGATTTTATGGACAGAATATTTAATAATCAGGAGGAATCAAAAGAAGATGGAAGGAGTAAAGAGTCATTTTACCAAAAATAATCAGCTGACACAGAAGAATTTCATGAAACAGCATATGATTAAATAAAAAGCAATGGTAAGCTGCTCTGATGGAATTGACAAAAAAATAAGGCCCCTGGAATTGATGGACTATCAAATGGCATATTTCAGAGGCTGCTGTGGACATACTAACCAGGTTGTGTCAAGAAATCTGGAGGGTATTTATCAGGTCAATTGATTAGAAGAGATCCATATTTATTTCCATTCCCAAAAACGATTACCTGACAAAGTGTAGAAATTATCAAACAATGTCACTAATATCACAGACAAGCAAAACCTTGCTGAAGATTGTCCAAAAACGACTGGAACAGTATATTGACAGAGAACTACTAGAAATGCAAGCTGGATTTAGAAGAGACCATAGCACTAGGAACATTATTGCCAATGTCAGATGGAGCTTGGCTGAAAAGAGAGAGTACCAGAGGTATGTCTTTCTGTGTTTCATTAATTACACAAAGGCATTTGACTGTGTGGAACACACAAAATTGTGGCTAACCTTGAGAAGAATGGAAATCCCAAAACACTTGATAAAATCAGGAAAGGGTATGCCAGGAATGCATCCTTTCTCCATACCTTTTCAATCTATATTCAGATGACACAACCTTGCTTGCTGAAATTGAAGAGGACCTGAAATGTCTGCCAGAAAAGGTCAAGGACTGCAGTTTTCAGTACGAACTGGAGCTCAATGTCAAAAAAACACTGGGCCAATTGGCAGCTTGCTTGAGTCCCCAATCAACACTCTTGGCACCAGTAGACAGAAAATCAAAAGACGAGCTGGATTAGGAAAATCTGCTGTCAGGGACTTCTCCATAGTGCTAAAGTACAACAATGTCAGTTTAGAGACTAAGGTGTCCATGATCTGGGCAATGGTCTTCACAATTGTTTGCTATGCATCAGAGAGCTAAGACAATATATAACAGAAAGGTAACAGAAGAAGTGTTGATGCTTTTGAGGTGTGGTCCTGGAGAAGAGTATTAAATATATCATGGACTGCCAAAAGAACAAACAGATCTGTCTTGAAGAGGGTGAAATTACGCTGTTCTCCGGAGGCAAGGATTTTAAAGGTCCATCTCACATATTTTGAGCATGTTGCCAGAAGATACCAGTCCTTGGAGAAGGACATATGCTTGGAAGGGTGGAAAGACAATTCAGGAGAGGAAGACCCTAAATGAGATGGATTAGCACCATCACTGCGGTATAGGGACAAGTGTGTCAGAGACAGTGAGATTAGCTCAGGATAGGACAGAGATCAGAGCTATTGTGCTATGGGTTCCAGGTGACTGACTGAACAGCACATTAACAACAACAAAAACAGATATGTAAATATATATATATTCAACATGAGATCTAGTGGCATAATCTATAGAAATTTATGCTCTCAATATCAAGTCTGTGTACCTTTAGTAGTTCGAGTCCACCAGTGATTACATGGGAGAAAGACAGATATTCTCCTCCCATTGAAACTGACAGCCTCAGACACTTAACAGAGGAGTTGCTATGAGTAAGAACTGACTTGAAGGCAGTGAGTTAGCTTCTCCAATACGACTATTTAAAGGCATCTTTGTCAGTATTCCTTATGTATTCTTCAACATTTGCATGCATATGAAAGATCTGAAATTTCCATGAGCAGGGTCAAGGGCATTTTAAGAATTATATTCTTGCTCTTGAACACTTTAGAAGAAGTTCTTGATAGCACATTTGCCCTATGGAATAATGACCTGATTTCTTGATGGCTGCTTTCATGGACCTTGATTGGTGTATTTAAGTAGAATGAAATTCTTAATAACTTCAATATCTTTTCTAATTTATAGTGATATTGTTTATTGATTCAGTTGTGAGAATGTGGAGATTTTTGTTTTCTTTATGTAAAAGTAGGGAGCTCTAGTGTCCAAGTAGTAAGAGGCTATGTTGCCACAGTAGTGTGGTTCAAATTTACCAGCTTTTCCATGGGAAAAAAGTAGAATGACTCATCCTGTAAAATTTATTGCCTATAAAAATGTCCTGGAGGGTCAGATATGAGTCCATGATTCAATGGTACAAAATAGAAACAATAATTATAGATTGGTAAAGAAGCCCTAGTGGCACTCTGAGTAAAACATTAGGTTGTTAATATACTCCACGGGAGAAAGATAAGGCAGTGTTCACCCTTAAAGATCTATAGCCTTGTGCTCGCTTCGGCAGCACATATTCTCAAACTGGAAAGATACAGAGAAGATTAGAAAGGTCCCTATACAAGGATGACATGCAAATTTGTGAAGCAGTTCATATTATTTTTTTTAAAAAAGGATCAACAGCCTTATGGTTTAGCAGTTCCTCAAAAAGTTGAACATAGAAACTCCACATGACCCAGCTATTCTACTACTAGGAATATACCCCGCGGAAATTGGAACTCAGACATAAAGAGAGATTTGTACATCAGTGTTTGTAACAAAATTACACAACATTGATTGAGTTGTGAGAATGTGAGGATTTTTGCTTTCTTTATGTAAAGATGTAGGGGGTTCTAGTGGCCTAGAAATCATATCACAAGGACATGGAAACAGCTCATATGTCCAACCACAACTGAACGGATTGAGAAATTATGGCATAGTCACAAAATGGAATATTAAGCACATTTGGGACCAATGGTTTATAAAATTGTGACATAATTTGGGAGAGACTGGAGAGCATTATACTGTGTAAACTAACCCAGTTTCATAAGGACAAATACTGCATAAAACCATTATTGTAAAAATAGAAGGAGAACTAGTAAAACATGTAGGGGGACCCAAGGGAGGAAGATTGGGAACAGGGGCTGAGGATAGGTAGGGGCAAAATTACAGGGTTTCACAATTTGGTAGGTGGTAAGAAGAGGTAAAGGAAATGCGAAAGATCCAGAGGGGGCCTGGAAAGGCAGGGTAATGATGGACATAGTCCAATGATGATTGATTTTATAAAACCTAGTGTATGGGAATGATTGTATGAAACTCAGTGTGAATGAAGAATAGTGTGAAATACAATATAGGAACTTGTAAGCAAACCAACATAGAACATTTTTTTAAAAAAAATAAAAGTCTAGGGCAATTCTACTCGGCCCTATTAGTGTGGCTTCTAACTCATCAGTTGGAATTGGCCTTACAGCAGTGATTTGAGGTTTTTAGTGTGACAGAATAAAGCAATTTTTAAACATAGTTTTCTAATTCCCATTCTACTCCTGAGCAGTCTGTTCCTTTTTTAGATTTTCTATGTGTTGATCCTGTTTTCCTAATTAGGTGTAAATTTGGATCACGGACACTACTGCCCTGGAAAGTACTTATGTCTGCTAAATGCAAACTCACGGTTCAAATGTACCAGCTGCTCTTCGGGACAAAGATTGCCAATCTCCTCTTGTAGAATTTCCTGAATCTGAAAACCCACTAGAGGGTCAGTTATGTCAGTTCCTACTGGACGGTATAGAACACCACTAAATCTAAGATCTCTTTATCTACATGCTTAATAGAATGCTTTTCAAAGCTATTATCTGTGAGTTTGACAAGAGTAAGATTATAGTAACAGAAGCATTTTAAAGATCATATTATTCAACAGTATTGAGTTTTTATTCTGGACCTGTGTTTTAATGGTTCTCTTTACATTCTTTTAAACGATATTAAAAACCAAATCAACATGCTAACAAAAAACCAAAAAGCCCCCAAAAACCAAACACACACAAAAACTACCTCATTGCTGCAAGTTGAAACCGACTCAGAGCTGACCCTCCAGTGGGTTTTCAGAGTCAATTAATCGCAGGGGAGAAGATAGCCCACCCTTCTCTCGTAGAGCAGCTGGTGAATTCAAAGCATGTGCCTTCAGGACTGCAGTGCAGCGTATTTTCACTAGGCCACCAGTGATACTCACAGATAATAATAGCTTTTTAGTATTTGCAATTCAACTCAGCAGCACATTTTTTAGCACTATTTTTTAAGAGAAGTTTTGATCTGCGTAAGGAAGTCCTACAAGATGTATATACAGGGTTAATGATGGATGAGTAGATGGGTATATGGCCAAACAGATATTTTTCACACACACACACACACACACACGTATAAAAACATGTTTCATGCTGTAAGATTTGTTATGTGATGTATTTTTATAAAGAATGATTTATTGATATGTAAGCTACCCACAACTTTTCAAAAAAATAAATATTAGTATTTATATGTTTCATTAGTTTCAGAAAAGAAGCGTATGTAGCCAGGAATAAGGAAGAAACTTTGTTTTCTCATTCTTTTGTTGTTTCTATTACTATGGAAGAGAATCCTCATTATATATGTGTGTGCTTGTTCATGGCATGTGTGTATTCAGAACACAAATATTATCTTTTAAAGACCAAATTGTGTGTGGGGTGGGGGGGGGGAGAAGTAAAGACTAAGAAGAAAGGGTACAGCCAGAACGTTTCTTGGAAGCAAGGACGATGAAGCTTAATCTTTCATACTTCGGACATGTAGCTAGGTTAGGCTATTACTCGGAAAGAGACATCATGCTGGGAAGTATTGGTCATAGAAGGAGAAGGCCTCAAAAGAGATGGATTGACACTGTGACTTCAGCAATGGGCTCTAGTGTCTCAGACATGATGGGGATGGTGAAGGATAGGACAATTTTCAAGTTTCCTATTTGTAGGGCAATTATGAATCATATTCTACTTGATGGCACCTAACAAGATGAAGTGATTTGTATAAAGCCCAACTATTAATCTAGAATAAACCTTAACTGTTCCTTAGCTGTTCTGACAGATATCCAATATATAAATATATGTGTGTGATTTATTGGCTTAATTATATATTTATGATCACTTAAAAATAAGGAGCCCTGGTGCCCTAGCGGTAAGAAGTTGTGCTGTAATCCCAAAGGCACTTGGTTTGAATTTACCAACTGCTCTGCGGGAGTAGGTTGGACAGTCTCCTCCTGTGTGTTTAACTGCCTCTGAAAACCCAATGGAGGGTCAGTATGGGTTGGTTCTGACTTGACAGTGTGCAACAGCATGATCGCATACTGTGTGTATATATTTTTAGTACGGAAAAGTATTACTTCACAAAGAATTGTATGTTTTCTTTGAAATCAGTCAGTGTTTACTAGGTTAATCATTGAGGCATCAGAGAAACAGAGTGTTGCTTAAGGAGCACAGTCCTTATCATCAGAAGAAGATGATGAAATATTTATAGGACTCTATTAAGCTCTCAAAGTTTTCATTGACTTGTCAGGGGAAAGGACTCTAAACAGCACATAACACTTTTGCTTAACTTTTAAAATATTTTTAAAGCAAAATTGCATGCACTTGACAATATTTTTTTTTTACGTTAAGTCCTAAATATTGATATTTATACAACAAAGTAACAGGTCTGTCCTTGAGAGGGTGGTGCTAAGCTCTTCCTTGGAGGCTAGGATTTTGAAGATCTGTCTCACAAACTTTGGTACCAGGAGGGACCAGGCCTTGGAGAAGGACATCATTCTTGGAAGTATGAAGGACAGTGCAAGAGAGGAGGATTCTAGATAAAATGGGCTGACACAGTAACTGGGATAATGGGGGTAGGTGTGTCAGAGACAGTGAGAATGGCCCAGCATAGAGCAGGGTTAAGAGCTACTGTGCATAGGCCATTAGAAGTCATGGTTGATTCAATGAACATAACAACAACAGCATTACTATCATAAAGAAATTAAAGCCACAAAAAGAACTTTAGAAATAGTTTTAATGACATGCACAAATGGTCCTTTCCACATCTTTTCTACATTAAGGGTTTAAATTTTCTATGATTGGAAAAATGGGTCAAGAATCAATCTTATTAAGATAAAAATTCTCAGAAAGGAAAAAAAAAGTTCAGGTAATAAATGCTATCTTCTCTTCAAGGGTAAAAAACCAGAAAGCTGTTCTCTCAAAGATTTCCACCTTAAAAATCCCTAGCAAGTAGTTCTACTCTGTCATAAGATGTCAATATGAGTTAGCATCAACTCAATGGCAACTAATATCTAACTATTTACTCCCACTAGTCTTGTAAAAGGAAGCTCTGGTGGCCTAGTGCTAAGAAGTTGTGACGGCAACCCAAAGGTTGGAATCCACCAGCTTCTCCATGGAATAAAGACGGACAATTTCCTTCCATAATATTTACTGCCTCTGAATGCTCACTGAAGGTTCAACTATAGGTCAGTTCTGACCTGATGATACATAACAGTTTTATCAAAATAAAATGTTGTGATCTTTAGTAACTGCCATCTACAAATATCAGCTGTCATTAAAATGTTGCAATAATGTTGATAAAAACACATTCTTCAGGAAAATGTTACTCCAGGCATTGTCAGAGTGTTCCTTGGATGCAAGGATGGCAAAGCTTCATCTTTCATAGTTTGGACGTGTTGCTAGAATAGGCTATTGTTTGGAAAGGATATCATGCTTAGAAAGATGGAGGATAAGTGAAAGGGAGGAAGATCACCATTGAGATGGATTGACCTAGTGACAGCAGCAATGCGGTCACAGTGTCCAGGCTTTTTGTTTATAGGGTAGCTATGTTTGACTTGAGGTCACCTAACAACCACAAAAACATTGTTTAATAACTTTTCTTTGAAGTCCCAAGTAATCTTGAACTTTGTTCTTTACAAATAAGCTTCTTTTCAAATGGATACAGAAACATGAGAACTGGGAAATAGCCAGTTTAAACATATAAGTAAAATATATAAAACATATAAAATCCAGCTTAAGTTCCCATATGATCTTCTTACACATAGTGAGTAGAATAAAGATGGACATTACTATTTCTAGTCCCAGAGGTGGTATTCTTGTGCTTGAACAAAACAGAAACAAAATTACTTTGTTTTGCAAACAGTGATCAGTTTTGAAAACATCTTGGGAAATTTGAAGGTAAGTCACATATTTTTATCTTCCTTTTGATTTAGTGTAATTTTAGAATGTTCAAGTTGACAATTTCACCCAAACAAAAGATTATAATAATTTGTTCATTATGTTGTCTTAGTACTTATTTGCCCTGTGTATTTAAAGGAAGAAATTATTTTTTGAGCTTTGCGTATTTGTGTGAGTGGTGAAAAGAGAAATGGTCGAATATCACCACTTTGACATATTGGCCTTTTATTTTTAATGTGATAATAATGACATTTGCCACTTAAAGATCCCTAGTTTCAAAAGAAAAAGAAGTATCTTAAAATGAAAATTTGTAGTAGTTTTTGAAGGTAATCATGAAGTCATGATGGTGCTCGTTCCAAAATATTTTAAAAGAAAGCAAAGTTGAAAGGTATATGTTATGACTGTAAATGATGTAAGGATAGAAATTGATGTGGCTACTGATAGTATATTGTCTGTTCAGTAGTCAATGTTGAGAACAAAGAGTTACTTTCTTACTGGTCATATCTTCTAGACCTTTACATTGCTTCATTCAGTCACTGCAGAAAGAAGACCATGGGCCTGTTCAGACTGTATGCTGTATTAAGTTTTTGAGGAGAATTTATTAAAATCCAAGAAATGAAACAGGAAATGAAACACATTAAGAGCTGGATTGACCTGAGGTATTTAAAAATTCTTGGATGATTCTCTGGTTGATGAAATGCAGTCTATACAGATCCCTGGGGCATTAAATTCCAAAATTCAGCAGGAGAGAGGCACAGGATTCCTTTTATTCTCTCCAAGTTTTGTAGTAACAGCCAGTGTTTTCTGCCTCAGAAATTAGATTTACAAGTTATATTGCTCTCAAGAGATACACCCCCTCTCCAGTGTATAAACCCATAGGATTGCGCTCATCACCAGGCAAGCAATTTCAGAATCTAAAATGCACATATTTTTTAAATTTTAAAGTTAAGTCATAAAAACAGTCTTTTTCAAGGCACAGGTATTATCAAAGACATACCTTTGCTCCTAATCTATCAACCTCTAAATCTGCCTCCATCTACACACACACACACACACACACACACACACACACACACACAGAGAAAAGCCTGAAGAATGTGACAACTAGTGACTAGATAAAAATAAAGCAAACCTTAGCAACAGAATCTGGAAACATTAGAAGTGGGGGCTTCGTCTGACATACTTTGGACATGTTGTAAGGAGGGACAGGTCCTTGGAGAGGGACATCATGCTTGGGAGGGTGGAGGGACAGCGCAGGAGAGGAAGGCCCTCTATGAGATGGATTGATTCAGTGACTGGGGTAATTGGGATGGGAGTGTCAGAGGCAGTGCGTTTGGCACAGGATAGAGCAGGGTTTAGGGTTGTTGTACATAGGGTCGCTATGAGTCGCAAGCGACTCGACAGCACGTAACAACAACAACAAAACAACTTTTTTTAAAAAGAAGTCTACAGTCTACGGCAAATCTTTTTTTATTTCCTCATCGTTTTGCCATAGAATATACTCTTCAGGAGCACTGATCTTATTTAAAGCTCAGTCTTTAGCTATGCAAGGTTTGCCCACGCACACACCTACTAGCTATTAGTAATGGGGACAAATCCCTTTTAGTATTCGCCTTCTGTCACCGCGGACTTCCTACGCGTCCTCAGCACTTTCAAGCCAACCTCTTACCTGGACGTTTCCTTTCTTACTCCATAAAAAAGGTGAGAGAAAGAGAGAAGAACAGTGTTTTGGATTCTAAAATAAAGAAAAAGCCTGGGCCCTGAAGCTGTTTCTTAGGAATCCTGAGATCTTAGAAATACATGCTTTCTTCCTGTCCCCCTCTCACCAATGCAAGATCTCTCTAAGTTGATTTCTGGAAATTGGGGACACCTACAGAGAAACGTCTATTTGACCAGTTAACTTGGCCTTAGCCAGAAAGAGGTGTCACGCAGTTAATGGATAAAGCACTCAGAAAGCTGAGCTCCAGCTTTAGGAGAGGCTGCTGTGGAGCAGGCGCTCTGAGCAGGGTCTTGGGGGGTCCCTAGAGTGGTCACGTGTTCCCCAGGCGCCTCTAAAACTCCCCGCAGCTCGCCGCCTTCCCACCGCCTCCACGAGGTCCTCCTCTTCCAGCCGCTGCAGGGGCGCAGGAGCCAGCGCGCACAGCCGCGCATAGCCACGTTCCCTGGAGCGGGGGCGCCTGCAGCAATCCGGGTGCCTCGAGGTACGGGGTTCGCCCCCTCCCTGCCACCCCTTTCCTGGACGAGGTGGGTTTTGCCTGGAGGGATCATGGCTGTTCTCCTAGCCCGCCGGGTCGCCAGGAGCCTATATTCCTCTCCCAGGCACCCACGCGTAGTCCGGGCTCCAGTTAAGGCGGAGTAGGGAAGCCAAAGGCCAAGAGGCTGAAAAAAAGTGGGGGGCTAGATGGCAGAGTCGGCTATTATTAGGCGTAAAGCGGAAATAGGGATGGAATGAGTTTGAATTCCTTCGTGCCACGCTGATTTCTCCAGCCCCCAACTCACCCAGGGTGGAGCAGATGTGGGCCAAGTGGGGCGCACAGTGTTCGGGTCGTCCGCGCAGGAGCCTTGTTCGGAGCCAGGCAGTCAGGCAGTGGAGGGGAAGATAGGATGGACGGAGCGCTTCCCCCACATCGGGTAAGCCCCAGGGCAGGGCAGTCCGTCTAGTGACCGAGGCTTGCCAAGATGCAACTCGCGGGATGGCGAGCCCTTGTGCTCACCCCAGCCCGGTGAGCTCCAGGCAGAGCCTGTGGGGCGCCATCAGGCCAGTCTACCTGCCGCGCCACCCCAAGACTGGGAGGCGCCCCAGGGTTTGCCCTCCTATTTGCAAAGTGGCCTCTTATGGTACATACATACAGCAATTGCATACATCCATACACTTCAGATTCCACAGACTTACCTTCAAGTTTACCCGCCTTTGGTTTATCTTTTAAAGAAATCTTGACTCCCTACTGGACTAAAGCCAAATTCGTAGCACAATGTGGTAGCAATAACCTCTTGCCCTTCTAGCAGGATTTTACAGCCTAGAAGCAAATTTCCTGTTTCTGAAAAGAAACTCTGCTGCCTAGATTGGGAAGGATGGGGTAATGCCTGTGTGTGTGTGTGTGTGTGTGTGTGTGTGTGTGTGTGTGTGTGTGTGTGTGTTGAGTAGAATTGTATTTATCTTTCCAATTCTAATTTTATCATATTTGAGTTTTACAAATAATTCAAGGAGATGTTTGGGAATTTAAGGAATCTCAGTATTCTTCCAAAATCACTGCAAAACAGGCCAGTAGTTGGTATTTTCTCATTACTAGAAAAAGATTACAGCTATTTCATTCCTTTGTGTGATTGGCATTCTTTGTGAGAAGATGTGATTTCTATAAGACAAGCAATTATTCTAACAAAGTACTTTATTTGAATGTATAAACTCACTTTCTTTTAATTCTGTAGTTTCTACAATTACTTTTTTTTTTAAAAAAATTGCTTTCTTAAGATACTTAAGGCTTTGATTTGCCATGATATCAGAAGATCAATTTATAAAAATCTAGGAGACTATCATGCAAAGTTGCTAGTTAAAGTTATTTTCTTTTACTTTTGGTTTTTTTTTTCATTATTTAAAGTTATATGTTTTAGCTTAGAAATCCCAAGTGAGAGCTAAAACCACATTTTAAAAAAATCTGAATATAGTCATTAGATATTAAAAAGATTCCACATAATTAGTGTCACATTTCCTACCATATTATTTAAAATGCTCTCTTTTTTGCTATATTCTTTCTTCAGTAATCTGAAATAACATATTTACATATAATGTTACTTCATTATAAAAATTTTACTTACATATGTAAAATTGCACAACATTCATTTTAACACTTGTTGGAAAGCACCTTATTAAAAAGATTTGCTTTTGTGTCATGATGCCGTTTGTTCTATGCCATCAAGTTGACTCCAACTCATAGTTACTCTTTGTACAATAGATTAAAATAATTTTCCTTATAGATTTTATTATGTTTTCGAAGGGAGGAGGAAGGAAGTGAAGGTTTAAGTAAAAGGAAAGAAAAAGATTTTTACATTTTAACATAGTTACTGTATCTAAGGTTTTCAATTTTAAATAGAAGACTTCTAGACAAAATTGCCTTAATATGTAAACTATCGACTTCTTCGACAGCACTTAACAACAAATGGTTACAAGAGAAAACTTAAAAACTATCTGATCAAGCTTTTTCCTGCCTGTATGCACTATCCATTATTTAGCTGTGATAAGTTATCATTAATTGATGAAAAAAATTATCATAGAAAGCTAATTTTGTGTAGATTGCTTAATTAGATGTTGTATGTTAAGTGTGTCTGGGAGCGGATGATGAGGATTAGAATAGGAGAAATTTGATTGCACACCTCAGCATGAATGGAGTAAATGATGCTGCTGCTTCTTGTTATTAGTTGTCATCTGTTGTTATTGTTATGTGCTGTTGAGTCGCCTGCGACTCATAGTGACCCTTTGTATAACAGCCCTAAACAACCCTGCTCTATCCTGTGCCCACCTCATGTCTCCAACACACCCATCCCGATTACCCCAGTCACTGAATCAATTCTTCTCTCACCTTGCAGCATGTCCAAAGTATATCAGATGGAGCTTCAGTATCCTTGCCTCCATGGAGCAGCCTGATTTAACCCTCTCTAGGATGAACCTGTTTGTTTTCTTGGCAGTCCATGGTATATTCAATACTCTTTTCCAGCACTCCAACCTGTGCTAAAATACACTACCACCTAATATAGTCTGACTTTTGGCCACTGCTCTGTTTTCCACAATTGTAAGTCTTTATGGGAGGACACTGGTCATCTTTCTTCCAAAGAGCAGCTGGTGGAAGAACAAACATAGCAGCCAAACATATCATACACTCACTACTCATAACAAAAATACAACAAAATAATTTGTTAATCAATCAATTAGTAGGAACAAGTGTACATTCTATTCAAGAAGAGTGCGAGTGTCTATGCTCTAGTGAACTGGCTAGCATTGACAGGAGAATGTCATTCATTCATTCAGTGTATCATTAGGGATTTACATGTCCTGGTTTAAAATGAAAAGGTGCCTGTGGTATCAGATTACTGTTTGGCCTGATTTGACTTCTTATAGAACATTTTTCAAATAGTACTTCACCATATTCATTGTTAGGTGCTGTCCAGTTGGCTCTGGCTCATAACCACCCCTTATATGGAACCTTGCTCGATTATCCATCATCTTCACAATACCTGTAAAGACTAGCATATTAGATGTTTTGTACATTTTTATTGAATGAATAAAGGAAGAGTCAATTAATCCTTCTTAGCTATTCAATTCAGAAAGGCACCACTTCCCATTACGATTGCACATGGATAAATTTTCTTAAGAAAGGGGAATAAGCATTAACCCTCTTTCTCCTCATTGTTCAATAATGCTACAGGTGGTATGTCCTTTATCTGTTTACCAAGAGAAAATAATTTTTACAGTTTCATGAATTTAGTGTTTGATGTGCATGTGTTTAGACTAATTTTTTAATGAAGGACTGAAAAATCTGATATGATTGGTTTTCATCTAAATAAAAACATTGTAAATACATATTTGCTATTTAAATTATATGTTGCATATGTGAGAACTTTCATCCATGAAAAATATCTAACAAAATTTTATACTATCATGAATCACTGGTACAAAGGCTTCTTCTCACTTCATTCTGTGACTATGGAAAGATGTATCTCATTTCACTGCCTCCTATCAGGATGGATGGTGAAGAGATTGAGATTGTTCACAGCTTTAGTTTGCTTGGCTCCACAGTCAATAAAATTTGCACCAGTAGCCAGGAAATTAAAAGATGTATTTCGATGGGAAAGTCTGCTGCTGTTAGGGACCTCTCCAAAGTACTAAAAAGCAATGGTGTCACCCTGGAGCCTAAGGTGCGTCTGATTCAGGCCGTGGTCTTTACTTGTTATGCATCACTTGTTATGCATCAGAGAGTTGGACAATGACTAGGGAGGATAGAAGGAGAATTGATGACTTTGCGCTGTGGTGCTGGAGAAGAGTATCAAGGGTACCATGGGCTGCTAGGAAAACAAACAGATTCACCCTGGAGAGGGTTAAACCGGGCTGGTCCTTGGAGGCAAGGATTCTGAGGCTTCCTCTAACATACTTTGGACATGTTGTAAGGAGGGACCTGTCCTTGGAGAGGGACATCATACTTGGGAGGGGTGGAGGGACAGCGCAGGAGGGGAAGGCCCTCTAGGAGACTGATTGATTCAGTGCCTGGGGTAATCGGATGGAGTGTATCAGAGACAGTGAGATTGGCACAGGACAGAGCAGAGTTTAGGGCTACTCAAAGCAACTCTTTGCAACAGAATGAAACATTGCACCATCCTGCTCCATTCCCACACTTTCACTGTTTCTGTTGATTTTGTTGTAAATCTTTCTCTTTTTTACTAGCTCTACAAAGCATCCTGTCTTCACTAGGGCCTAGTCCCACCTGATAATACATCTAAGGTATGAGGGATGAAGTCGAGTCACA
>NW_006399869.1:3220940-3238739 GCF_000299155.1 Elephantulus edwardii | reverse complement strand
ACTACTCTAAAGGGCCCCTTTGGCAGTAGGAAACACATAGACTATTATGGAGATTGATTTTGGAATTTAGATGCACTTTTATTAATTGTGCTTGGCCGTACATGTTCATATCCTTCTAAGGAACACACTCCCAAGACACATTTTTAATTTCTCTGGCAGCATTCTTCCTCAACACCACATATTAAAGGCATTAATTCTTCTTTGGTCCTTCTTATTCATTGTCACACTCTCATACATAGGAAGTGATTGAAAATATAATTACTTGGGTCAGGTGTGTTCTAATCCTCATGGTGACATTTTTGCCTTTAATCAGATCTTTTGCAGCACATTTTCTCAATGTAGTGCACTCTTTGATTTCTCAACTGCAACTTCTATGGGTGTTGATTATGGATCAAATTAAAATGTAAGATAAATTTGTTGCAACCTCAAAGGCCCACAGTTTGAGGCCACCAGCAGCTCCATGGAAGAAGGATGGACAGAGGGTCAGCTGTGGGTCAGTTCCAACTCTGTGATGCACAACAATATGTACATTATTTTTTTTAAACCCCTCATTGCCATCAAGTCAGAACCAACTCATAGCTGATATAAGGCTATAAATCACAGAAGAGATTGCCCTTCTTTCTCCCTTTAGAGCCGCTGGTAAATTTAAAACCACCAGAGAAGTGGCACCTTTAGATTGCTAGTGCAATTCCCTAAGGTCTACTCCACCAGCTCTATGCCACATATATGTAAGTATACTAACACAGTTACTCTCAAAACCACGTTGCTTCTCTAACCACAACCTTTACTGTACTTCCTTCTTAAAAATAAATAAATAAGTAAATAAATAGTGTACCTGTGTTTTACTCTTAATGATCTCATCCTAATAACAATAGCCCAAGAAAGTAAAAGTCATTGTAGAAGTCGCTCTCTAATATCTTTGTTGTCCTTGAGTTTCTAATAGAGCAGAGAGTTGATGTATGATGACCTATCACAAAATGTTGAGGACAGCATTGATTCAAGAAAGTGGATAAAAAGAATAAGCAAGATTACAGTTACAAATAGCCTGTACACGTGAGTATAAATAGGATTCTGAACAATCTAGGTCAAGCCAGGGCGACAGCAGCACTCAGGAAATTAGGCAGAAACACTAGCCAAAGTTGCTTTGATTAGAAGTTTATGCACATATCCAAGGTAGGACCTGGGAGGCCATTGACTAGCAGAATGATAAATAAGATGAGTCAGTAGGCTGTGTGAGTCACTTAAGGAAATGGATTGACACAATGACTGCAACAGTGTGCTCAATCATAGAAATGATGGTTGAGAGATGGGGCAGGATTTTGATCTATTGTATATAGGGGTCACTATGAGTTGGGACGAACTTGATGGCATGCAAACCCAACAATTAGTTTCCAGAAATGAATTAAATCATCATGGAATCAGTTGTAGAAATTAGGAAGCTTAAACTTTCAAATTACCTCATAGTGAAACAATATCTATGTCTTCCTGTTTTATATTTGTGTATAAAACAGAAGCTAGTTAATGTAATTAATGTACTCGCTCAACCAAATTTCATAATTAGAAATTTATTGGACTATGCCAGTAAATCTATTTTAACCTAAAGAAAATTTTATCTCTTGTTAAACTAAATATATATATGTTTTTGTGCAGCTTTAAGGATTATTATCCATTTATAGTTCTAGAAATAAGTACATAAATATCTATATCTAGTGGAAGTTATATACATATATATGTATGTATATATATATGTATGTATATATATATGTATATATATATGTGTGTGTGTGTGTGTATATATATATATATATATATATATATATATATATAAATCTCCCCCAGAATTAATGTCTTGAGTTTTTCCATAGGAGCTTTCTGATAAAAAACTGAAAAGTGCTGAATTTTAAAGGAAAAGAGGAGCTTTTCTTCTTCCTTCTTGATAGTCTAATTTTCAGTAGTATTGTCAGAAGCAAGTAAGTAGCGCCATTGTGGTATAACATTACTTTTGTTTGAAGGGGGAAAAAGCAACACCACAAACCCTATCTTATTTGGGAATGTTACATTAGTATTGGTTCCCATTTAACTTTAAGATAGACTGTTTCCTTGAAACCATATTAGGAAAGCCACACCAAAAAAGCCCCAAAACCCTAGTAAAGTTTGTAAAACTTCACTCAAATTAAAACCCAAAAGATGATGAATTAATGGAATTTTTTAAGGTGCTCATTTTGCTCTAGCTGGCGTAGTGTTGACTGCATTTCTAGTGACCCCATATCAGAGAGCAGAAGTCTTCCTCGGATTTTCTTCGCTATGATCTTGGAAGCTGATGAATAGGAGATCTTTCTTCTCCACAGTTGCTGGGTGTGTGCATCTAAACCACCCGCCTTTATGTTAGCAGCCAATAGTAAACCACGTGAGCCACCAGACTTATGAAAGCTATCTATCTATACATAATTTTTAAATTAAAAAATAAACAACTAAAGATGACCCAACACTGCTTGTCAGTAGTTATCCTACTACATGGTAATTTGACCTAACTCAAAGCACTGAGGATTGATCATGGAGTAATTTTGGCGTCCAGAAGTCTATTCACATATCAGTGATGCAACCTAATAAACTTTTATTGAGTGCATGGTAAGTCTTGAAAGAAGGTCTCTACATTTTAGGATTCTGAATTTCAATGTTGTATAAACTATATTGCTGTTGTTGTGTGGCACTGAGTCAGAACTGACTAATAGCTGACTCTCCAGAGGATTTTCAGAGCTTTTTATTTGTATGGGAGGAAATTGTCCATCTTTCTCCCTCGGATGCTGATGGATTTGAATTATGTACCTTAGGGTTAGCAGTACAGCTTCTTGCCACTAGGCCACCAAAGCTCCCTATAAACTATTGTTGTTTGCTCTTGAGTCAGAACCTACTCATAGCTGACCCTCCATTCAGAGGCTTTAATTTGTATGGGAAGAAATTGCCATCCAGCTCCCATGCAGGGGCTGGTGTATTTGAACCAAGTGCCTTCAGTATTGCAGCACAAGCTTATTATCACTAGGCCACAAGAGCTTCCTATAGAGTAGTTGAATTGCTAGGATGTTGTGTTTGTGTTTTTGTTTCTTTAAATTTATATTTTTTTTCATTTTTAAGGGTAAATAAGGAACAGTTCTACTTATTAAATGAGGCAAATTGGTATATTTTGCAAATGTAATAACGCAAAGCAGATTATGAAAAATATCACCAAACAACTAGAGTAGAGGGGCTCTGAGGAAAGAAAATGATCTCCTGTTGGGTAGAGCAGGGTGCTCAGGTGGCCTAGTCGTAAGGAGTTGTACTGCAATCCTGACGACACACAGTTCATATACACCAGCTGCTGTGCCAGAGAAAAATGGGGCAATCTCTGTTTAAAAGGGATATATGATTAGTTATTATTGTCATGTCAGGAGTCCAGGGTGAAGGCTGCACAGTGCAGTGAACTTGAGGGGAGGGATTGCAAAGCAATGAAAGAGTCTTTCTTTTACTTATCAAGGAGAAAAGTTAATTGAGGGGGAGGGTGTAGGCAGGAAGAAAAGTGTAACAATGAATGACTTGAAACCCTAAGTTTCTGTAAACTTCATTAAAATTAATTTTAAAAATGTGTAATCTCCTCCCGAAAGATTAAAATTATCTCTGAAAGCTTGCTGGAGGGTCATCTATGGGCCAGTTTCTACTTAACGGTACACAGCAACAGTAATTGAGTAGAGCAGAGACGACAGGTGACTTAATATTTTAAGAATAGTTTTGCCTTAAGTCAGGAAAAAAAGAGAGAATGAATCTGGAAGGCAAGAAGACCCAAACCCCAACTCATTGTTGTTAATTCTGACTCAGAGCCATCACCTATCAGGTTTCCAAGGCTGTAAATATTTTTGGAGGATACTGCCTGTCTTTCATCCACAGATAGATTGGTTTGTGAATCCGAACCATTGACCTTTCAGTGAGCAGCACAACTCTTAACATGCCTTGCTATCAGAGCTCCTTTTTAAGGCAAGTAGTTGTTGTTTAGTACCATCAAGTCATACTTGACTCCTAGCAACCCCGTATACAACAGACCTGGACCCTTTCCTATCCTGAGCCATCTTCATTATTTGACATACCGGAGCCCATTGCAATATGTCAATAAATCTGTCAATAGATCTGGTTGAGGGTCTTCCTCTCTTTTACCAACCCTAGAGTACACCATAAATCAGATATCTTGCCTAAAGAATAACCCTTATGATTGATTGCAATTTTTGTTATTTTTATGTACTATTAAGTCACCTGTGATACTTAGTGAACCTATGTACAATAGGACTGAACCCTGTCCTGTAGTGAAGAGGGTAATGTGGATAGGTATGTCGATTGTAATTAGAGAAATAGAAATTTTTTTATCTGCATTTTCTTCCCCTTTTTCAAACATTCCTTCCCTCATACATTTTATATCACAATTTACTACTTTAGCACAAGGCTTGGCATCAGTGGTCAGGAAATCAAAAGACATATTGCACTGGGAAAATCTGCTGTCAGGGACCTCTCCAGAGTATTGAGGAGCAATGATATCAGTCTAGAGACTAAGGTGTGCTTGATCCAGGTCATGGTCTTTGCAATTACTTTCTGTGCATCAGAGATCTGGACACTGACTAAAGATGACAGAAGAACAATTGATGCCTTTGAGTTATGGTGCGTGTAGAAGGGTCTTGAACAAGCCATGGACTACCAAGAAAACAAAGAGGTCTGTCTTGCAGAGACTGAAACCAAGTTTCTCCTTGGAGGCTATGATTTTCAAAGTTCTGTCTCACATACTTTGGGCACATGGCCAGGAGGGACCATTTCTTAGAGAAAGACATCATGGTTTAAAGGTTGGAGGGACAGCACAGGAGAGGAAGACCCTGGATGAGATGGATTGATACAGTAACTAGGGCAAGGGAGTCAGTGTATTAGAGTCAGTGAGACCGGCTCAGAACAGGGAAAGCTTCAGAGCTATTGTACATAGAGTCACCATAAGTCGCAGGTGACCTGAAGGCACATAACAACAAAAAACAACAATTGACAATGATAAAACATGCTTTAATTGTTAATGGCTGATGTTTACATTACATATGGAATGAATACATAGCATGAATTTCTTAGATTAAAAAGGTAATGCTAATAGGGTATAAGATTTTGGTTGTTTTTTTAAAATTTTCTACTAGTTCATTTACGAAATTTGAATACATTGTTTTCAAGAACAAATTCATTAAATTTCCCTCATCCGACCACTCAAAAAAAATCTTGATCAGTAAATTAGTTTCTAGTAGTCATATAATTTGTTCAGGTTGCTAAACAATATCTTTTTCTTTCCAACAGGACTTTAATATGGATTTACAGCTGAAAGAGTATTATAACAAGACACTTGCCACTGAGAATAATACCGCTGCCACTAGGAATTCTGGTTTTCCAAACTGGGACGACTATAAAAGCAGTGTAGATGATTTGCAGTATTTTCTGATTGGACTCTATACATTTGTAAGCCTTCTTGGCTTTATGGGGAATTTACTTATTTTGATGGCTCTCATGAGAAAGCGCAATCAGAAGACTATAGTGAACTTCCTCATAGGAAATCTGGCCTTCTCTGATATTTTGATTGTGTTGTTTTGCTCCCCTTTCACACTGACCTCTATATTGCTGGATCAATGGATGTTTGGCAAAGTCATGTGCCACATAATGCCTTTCCTTCAATGTGTATCAGTTCTGGTTTCAACTTTAATTTTAATATCAATCGCCATTGTCCGGTATCATATGATAAAATATCCTCTTTCTAATAGTTTAACAGCAAACCATGGCTACTTCTTAGTAGCTACTGTTTGGACACTAGGTTTTGCAATTTGCTCTCCTCTCCCAGTGTTTCATAGTCTTGTGGGACTTCAGGAAACATTTGGCTCAGGGTCCATGAGCAGCAAGTATTTATGTATTGAGTCATGGCCTTCTGATGCATATAGAATTGCTTTCACTATCTCTTTATTGCTTGTTCAGTATATCCTGCCTTTGGTTTGCCTGACTGTAAGTCATACCAGTGTATGTAGGAGTGTAAGTTGCGAGTTGTCCAGTAAAGAAAACAGTGTAGAAGAACATGAGATGATCAACTTGACTGTGCAGCCATCCAAAAAGAATGGGCCACCAGTAAAACTCTCCAGCAGCCATAAATGGAGTTACTCATTTATCCAAAAACATAGAAGAAGATACAGCAAGAAGACAGCCTGTGTGTTACCTGCTCCAGTGAGTCCTCTACAAGAAAAGCGCTCAGTAATGCAGCCACAGAATGGTTCCGTGAGAACTCACTTCTCTTCATCCAGTAAGATCATACCAGGGATCCCCACCTGCTTTGAGATGAAGGCTGAAGAAATCTCAGATAATCATGAAATGAGAGTAAAACGCTCTATCATAAGGTTTAAAAAAAAGTCTCGAAGTATTTTCTACAGACTGACCATTTTGATACTAGTGTTTGCTGTTAGCTGGATGCCACTACATCTTTTCCATGTAGTGACAGATTTTAATGATAATCTTATTTCAAATAGGCATTTCAAGTTGGTGTATTGCATTTGCCATTTGCTAGGAATGATGTCCTGTTGTCTTAATCCAATTCTGTATGGATTTCTTAATAATGGAATCAAAGCTGACTTGATATCTCTTATACACTGTCTTCACATGTCATAATTTCGGTATTTACCATTAAAAGAATAAATATCTAGAACATCTAAACTAGATTGAAAATAACTATACATATGTGTGTGTGTTTAATTAAGAGAATTCTTGTTATTTGTTAGTGTTAGTATGTGTAATTTAATTGATGCAAACAAATTCTGAATTTAAATGTGTTGATTCACAATGTATAGAAAATAATTATTATGTGTTATAATACCAGGCATTTATTTCATTTTATAGTGTAAGTGTCAATCTAGTCTGTAATTTTATTTTAAAAATATAATACTTTCATTACATCCATATTTTATACTTTGCTGTGTCAAACCTGTCCGTTTTAAATTTTTATGTCAAATAAAAATTTTGTCTAGTGTGATATTTTTGTCTAAAAGTTCTATTTCCTGAGGAATGCTAAATTTAAAAGTTCTATAATTTCTTCCCCCTCTCTTTAAGCCTCTTACTGCTTTGTTTATGAAGATACAGAATATATTTTAAGGGTTTGTAGTTCAAATCCTCTTGTTGTGCTCCAAGAGGATAGGTAATCTCCTCCCATGCTGGTCAGCTTCCTCCAGTGTATGTTAGCAGTGAGTTGATTCTGACTGGTACACACAACAACATGGCCTTTTGAAAGGCGAGGTGTTGTGATCTAAAACTTTTTCCTCTTTTAAAGGCTAAAATCAAGACTCTTAATTCCCAACAAAGACCAAAACCAAAACAAAGTCAACTGAAGAATTACTTCCTACAATAGGTAGCCTCATTTTCACTAGGCAATCAATTTCAAGGCTTTAGTTTAATGACGAAAAGTGGGGAAAGAAATGGGAACTGATATGAATAAATATAAATACATAGACATTTTGTCCTGCTAATTTATATTAGCGAATATACAATAGCTACTAAACTTCAGTATCATATGGTTGCTGATGGATGGTCTTAGTTAAAATGGATAAACTAATTTGAGACTGCTAAACTATTGAACTCGGGAAGGAATTTATCTTTCCTAACCAGAAATGACTGGATATTCTTAATAATTGAAAGTTGATGAGAAGTTTGAATGAGTTGGTGGAGAGAAGCCATTAAAATTAAGGTTAATGTTTTCAGAAGATTATTATGAAGAATAATTTCTTCCATGGAGACTTGTTTTGTAAGTTCACATTTATATCCTGTTAACTCTCCATTGTTCAATGACTGATTATCCAAATTTTCTTTCCACTCTCTCGTTGTGCCTGAGCTGATTACTTGTTCAAAAGCACCTTCACAAAACATGGCTAGGGGAAATAAATGGGGGAAAATTATAGTCAACCTCATTACTTTTTAACAATTATTTAAAATATTTAATTCAAGAAGAGAGTTAAATTGAGTTTTAGCAATTATCTAAATTATTCCTGCTAGCTCTGTTGCCCATTATTGGGGATAATAAAAAACAGAGGGGAGGAAAAGAAACTACTTGGAAAAACAAAGAGATTGAAATTGTTAAAGGATAAAAGACACTCATATATGAGAATTCTTCCCCTTGACAGATATTTACCTAAATTTCTGCTGCAGATCAGAAACTAATCCTTCCAAGTACTTGGGAACTACCAGTGAACAGAAAAGACCTTGAAATCCCACGTGTTTACATTCTGGAAGATTAGTAGCAGGAGGTTAACATACAAACCTATAACAATAATTGAACTATATATCAAACATTCTATAATAATGATGATAAAAAATCATCTATTGGTGGGTATGCATATAATAGGAATGGAATGAGAGTTAGATACAATTTTAAATGGGAGCACTCACTAGCCTTCAATGAATAGACAAGTTTTGCTTACTAAAAATACATAAGGAAGTAAGCTATGTGACTATCAAGAGAAAAAGCATAGGGGCAGAATGTATAGCTGACACAAAGGCTTTGAAGCCAGAGCACAGTTTGTATGTTAAAGAAAGGGGCAGGAAGGAAACCAGAATTAAGAATAATGAAGAAGTCAAGGAGCCCTGAAATGGGTCAAGCACTCTGGTGCTGACTTAAAAGGTCAGTGCTGTGACCCAAACTGCTCTGTGAGAGAGAAATAAAGTAGTCTAGTACTGTGAAGACTGTGGCCTTGAAACGTTATGGAGTAATTTGACTCTACCCTTTAATTATTTGTTTTTGTTTGTTTGATTTTTTTTAATGAAGTGTACAGGTGGAGATAGGGATAGATACCGAGTTCAACACAAATATTAGAGGCCCTTATAGCCATTAATTTTAAAAACTTTGGTTTTCACTCAGTAAAATGAGGCTCTATTGGAAGTTTTGATCAGACAATAAGTATTATCTGTCTCAAACTTTAAAAGGAAGACTATATCTATGAAGGGACACTATTTCTCTTTTGTTTGTGTGATGTTAATGATCACGTAATGTTAATGCCTGTATATGTTAATTCACATTGAAAAAATGTGATATTTTAATTCCATAACTTATATAAGTTATTATCAGATGGCATATGCTAATTAAAAGATACTTTCCTGTGTTATTTGCTTATCCAATGGTATAGTTATTATAAGAAAGAATAGATGTTTGACATATCCTTGATTATCATAAACTGATAAATTTATGGATTTAAATGCATATAACCAGTTTCAATGTATTGTTTTTAATGCCACTATTGAAGAAACACAGAAAGTTCCATTTTCGGTCAAAGAGAACCCTATCAAGCTATCTCTAGGTTACTGTTTTTTGTAAAGTTTTATTGTTGTCACTGCATTAACCAATATTAATAGTAGATACCTCTGAAAAGGTCAGATGTAGTGGAAGCTATTCATCTATATCAGAAGCAGAACTAAATTATTTATGTTTTAAAATAAACTATAAAAGAAGTCAGCAGAATGAGTGTTCTAATGGTATTTTAACTTTCACATTCTTTCAGTAACTTTACCAGGCTGCTGACACAACTACTCAAGTGACAAAGCACTTCAGAGAACACTCTTTACAACAGTGGAGCTGTTACCATTAGAAAGCTTATAATTAGGTTGTTTGATTAGACTACTGTTTCACAGGCAGCAGTGAATGAGAAAGATGACCATGGTGAGAAGTCTGCAAATTTGTCTCAAGAGGTTATTTAACAGTTTTAAAGGTTGTATTATCTAATTAAGAAAATGTACAAAGCATACTAAAATGTCTTTGTGTCTTAAAAAGTATTAAAATGAGAAGGTAATTTGGGCTATTTGGTGTTTGACTTAACTTGGAATAAAGATTACTCACATCCACAATAAAGCTAGAAAGAAGTCCTCTATGAATAGAAGCCTGAAGCAATGGCTGCTTGATAATTTAGAATTAAAACATTTAATACATTTTTGGTTGAATTTATATAGTACAAATTAAAATATTTACAAATATAAGGCTATTGCTATTTGCAAATAGGCTATTTGCTCATGTTTAGTTGTTGACATAAAGTTTTGTATTTTTGCTTTTTCTTTAACTTTGTAAATATTAATATTTGAAATCTATGGCTTATATTTGTTGTTGTTATTAAGTGCCATCAAGGTGAGTAAGACTCAGATTGACCCTGTGAACAACAGAGCTGAACCCTATCCCGTCCTGTTTCATTTTGCCTTCTCTGATACACGCGAGTTGATTGCTCCTGCCACTGTGTCAATCTATCTTACGGAGGGTCTTCCTCTCTTTTGCTGACCTTCCACCTTTCCAAGCATAATGTCCCTCTGCAGGGAATAGTCCTAGCAACATGCTCAAAGTATGTGAGACAATGCTTCTTTATTCTTGTTACAAGAAGCAATCTGGGAGCACATTTTTTAACATAAAATCTGTTTGTTGTTCTTCTGGCAGTCCATAAAATATTCAGTGTTCTTCTCCAACACCACGATACAAAGGCCTCAATTCTTGTTTTGTCCTCCCAGTGTGAAACAGCCCTAGAAAACTTCTGAACATTTGCTACTGGGAGAGATAGGTTTGCATTCCATCCAGGTCGTAGGTGTTCTCCCCTTTCAGGTTTGTTTTGTTTTTTTTTATTCTCTAATAACTCAGTCTTTCATTGTTTTTGTTCAGACATTCCCCTAGGTCGTATAGCCCTGGTGTCCACGTTGCCTTGCTGTGTTCACTTTTGGTTGCTGTGAGGCTGAACACCGTGACAATGGTGTGTCAAATGCATTAATGGTTGGCTACCCAATGAGGACGGAGAGTGGGGTGGGGCTCCCTGATTAAAACAAGCTTGGAAGGAGGAGTGGCATCCACTTCCATAGCAGCTTGCCTCCGGAAACCCTGTGACCCTGGAGAGAGGATGAAAGGCACCCAAGCGTTGAGGACTGTCATTCATAGGGTCGCTGTGAGTCGCCTGCGACTCGATGGCACTTAACAACAACAACAACAATAACAATAACTCATAAGGAATCTTGATGACATAGGAAGTTCTCTGCCAACACAAAGGTGGTGGTTTTTAGGTACTATCAAGTAGATTACAACTCACAGTGACCCTGCAAACATGAGACCTGAACCATGTCATATCCTGTGCCGTCCTCATCATCTCTGACAAAGTTGAACCCGTTGTTGTGGTCATTGTTTTAGTTCATCTCATGGAGGTTCTTCCTCCCTTTTGTGACTTTCTACCTTTCCAAGCGTGATGTGCTTCTCCAAGGATGCATGCTCAAATTATGAGAGATGTAGCTTTGTCATCACCCTGGCTACACTTTCTCCAATACATATCTGGTTGTTGGGGTTTTTTTTAAGTCTATGGGATATTCAGTACTCTTCTCCAACACCACAGCTCAAAGACATCAATTATTCTTCTGCCATTCTTATTCATTATCCAGCTCTCAGATGCATACACAGCAAATGATGGAAAAGACCATGGACTAGATCAGATTCACCTTAGTCTTCAAACTGGCATCATTGCTTCAGTAATTTGGAAAGGTCTCAGACAGAAAACTTGGCCATTGCAATACATGTCTTGATCTCTGAACTGCTGGTACCAAAGTTATTGATTGTGGATCCAAGATGAAATTTTTGAAAGCTTTTAACTTTTCTTATCTATCTTAATGTTCAGTGGTAAGGATTTTAGTCTTTTTGATGTTGAGTTGCAACCCATATTGAAAGCTAAAGTCTTTGTTCTTTTGCTGTAAATGTTTCAAGTTTTCCTTTCTTTCAGCAAATAAGGTTATGTGCCATCTGCATAATGCAGGTTGTTGATGAGTCTTCCTCTGATTCTGATGCCACATCCTCCTTCACAGAGTAAGCTTCTTGAATGCTTTGCTCGTATATAGATTGAAAAGGTATGGAGAAAGGATACATCCCTGATAGACACCTTTACTGATTTCAGTTCATGTAGGGTTCCCTGACTCTGTTTAGATAACAGCTTCTTGGTCTAGGTTTCAAATGAGCATAATTGTCCTGGCACTCCCATTCTTCTCAATGTTAGTCATTGTTCGTTTTAAGCCACATGGTCAAATGCCCTTACATAGTGGGGAAAAACACAAATAGACAAGTCTTTTAGTATTATTTGATATGATTGCACAAAACAACAACAGTACAGATGTGGATGGTTTGAGTCCATCAGCTATTCTGAGGGGGAAATATGGGCAAGCTCCTCCCTTGTATTCAGTTTCTCAAAAGCCACATCAGGTGTGAATCACTTCTGATGCAACAACGAAGATTTTGTGGGTTTATATAAATCTATATCTTTCCTATTCTTTAATAAGTCTATAGTTTTTCTTATGCAAAGCTTTTATACTTTCTAGGCATTATTTAAAACACATTCTTCAGTTAAAAAAGAATAATAGGCCCTTTGACCTTCAGTCTCATGGCTTTACATCATTGTTACAAAGCTGTCTTGCTGTTGTTTGATGGTATCAAGTCAACTTTATAACTCATGATAACCCTATGAACAATGAATCTTAAACTTGTCTCATTTTGCCATCTTCACAATTTCCCACATGCTTGACCCCATTGATGATAATCACTATTTCAATATTTCTTGTTGAGAGTATTCTTTCCTTCTCTGACCTCCCCCACCCTCCGAAATGGTCCTTTCTGACAACATATTCAAAGTAAGTGAGAAGAAGTTTCACCATCCTTGCCTCTAAGGAGCATCCTGGTTTTATGTCTTCCAGGATAGACCTGTTTGTTTGTTCTTTTGACAATCCATGGGGTATTCAATTCTCTTAGCTATTACCACAATTCAATTTTTCATCTGTCATCCTTATGCACTGTTCAATTTTCAGATGGGTAGGAAGCATTTGAAAATACCGTGCCTTAGATTAGGCTCACCTTAGTCTTTAATTGAGATTGTTGCTCTTCAGCAGTCTTTTCCACTTTGAATAGCAAAGTCCTTGACAATATCTTTTTCTCAGTGCAGGCAGTTTTTTAATTCTTGACTGCTGCGGCTATGGATGTGGATTGTGAATCCAAGTAAAATGAAACTGTTAACAACGTCAGTCTTTTCTCTCTATATTATGATATTGTCTATTGGTCCAGTGTGAGGACACCTCTCTTAGTCCTGTCAATTATGGTGCTTCTCTTCCCCTTGACTTCACTCTCATGTTTGCTAGTAACTTCAGTAAAGACCCCTAGCTCTGAGTCTGCAGTTCCAGTTCAGTGCTCTCTCTCTCACTATCTCTCTCTCTCTCACACACACACATAAATACCTGGTTCATTGCTGCCACTGTAGTATCTTGGTCTCTCTGCTTCCAAAGACCTCTGTTTATTTCCCGTTAATAGAGAGCTCTCCCCAGTTCTGTCACTAATATTGTTCAATGTAAGCCCAGTGGGATGGTAAAAAATGGCTAATCTCCTTGTCAATAGTTTACATACCTTATTTTCACATGCCCACCCAACCATGTGGTGAAAGCAAAAGGAAACGGCCTAGGGGAGACATTTTTAAACCCACCAAAACACATACAACACCAAAAAGTATAACTATTCTTTAATTTGTTAATTTGTGAGAGTTGTTTCTACTTAAAGTAACTTATAATTATTGTTGTTGTTGTTGTTTACCATAGAGTTAAAAATGACCCATAGCTGACCCTCCAGTGGGTTTTCAGAGGCAGTTAGTCCCCTGGGCGAGATTACCCATCCTTTTCCTATAGAAAGGTTGGTAGATTCAAACTGCAAACCGTGTGCCTTCAAGATTGAAACACAGTTAAAAGTAAAATTTTAGAAGTCTTTATATAGTTACTATTGTTAAAGAATATTTAAAACAAGATTCTTCTTAAGTAAAAATTTACTATGTTAAGCAACAACTTGGGCCATTTCATACCTTTGTTGTGTCTATATAAATAATGGTGGCTGATGTGTGAAGTGGTTGGATTCTGGAAGGTGGAATGTTTTGTGTTGGTTGAGAGTCAGGTGTGGACTGTTTGGTTGTTTTTTTTTTATTTCATTCACAATTGTGTGTGAGATAATTGGATTTTCTGGATTTATTTAGCTAATAATGAGCTGTGGGCAGGAAGCCTCTTGTTTAGAGTCAACAGGACCTGGTGGAGGGCTTTGGTATTTAAAAGTTGGTTGGGACTTTTGGTCTGGTATTAACTGTGTTTGGGACTAATATTCATCTAAGTGGTACAGACTGGTTAGTCCATTTACTGTACTGAGGTAACCTGAGTTGCTGTGAAGCTGAACATTGTGCCACTGGTATGTCAAATGTCATAATGGTTACTCATGGTAGACAGTGTTTAGTGGGGCTCCCAGATTAAGACAGGCTTGGAAGCAGAAGTTGCATCCACTTCCTAAACAACATACTTCTGGAAACTCTATGAACTTAGAGAAATGACAATAGTTATAGAACAAGGTTCAGGTCTTTTCTTCATAGGGTGGTTATGAGTCATGGTTGACTCAACAACACTTAACAGCAGCAACAAATAAATATATGGGGTAAGTGTGTTGGAGATAGTGAAATTGGCACAGGATAGGACAGAGGTTAGGACAGTTGTACATAGGGTCGCTATGAGTCGCAGGTGACTTGATGGCACAAAACAACAACAACATATGTTAAGAGTTATATAAAAGAGTTCTCATGACAATTCAGAAGACAGAGAAGAAAAAACAGAAAAAAGAAGACAATTCTACTATATCTTGGGCTTTCTGATAATTCACTCCTGATCTCTGTTTTAGGCTTCTCACATTCTGAATTAACTCATTTGAAATCTTCTTACTCTAGGCTGTCTTCTGGAAATCTAGTAATATCTAGTAGAAATAACTTTTAGAAATAATTAGTTATATTTATTTTATTTTCTTTTGATAATTTTCCTACATCTTCTCATTTTCTTCTGTTGTGTACATTGACTAAAACTGTGACAAATTGACTTCTACCTTTATCTGACACATTTTCATAGAGAATAGGATATATACACCAAGACTTACCTTGTTTGACTCACTAGCACACAATAATGTTTTCAAAGGCAATATCTATCAGAAGCAGTGAGTGACATGTTCCAGATAATCATGTGGATTCTCTCAACCTGACTTCAATTTCTTCTTTCTTGAACCTGTTCAAAAGTACATGCTCACTAGTTATACCTCTATTTACCACACATTTACTTCTTATAATCAAATAATACAAGCTAGATTACTTCAAGAACTGATAAAATAAAATGAAATTGTTTAATAAAGAAAGCCAAAGAGGAGAAAATAGAAAATTCTACTGACAATTGCAGTCTGAAATTGGTCAAGCATTCAATCATGATTCATTAATAATCATTGATGACTGTAATGCAAAAGTTAGGAAGAAGGATCAGTAGTCAAAAACTGTGGACTTGGTGACAGAAATGGTGCTAGAATGACAGAATTTTGTACAATCAATAACTTATTCATCACAAATACCTTTTATAGAAAAAATAAAATTAGTGACTATACACATAGTCCTCACTTGATAGAACACACAGGAATCAGATTTGTCACTTCTGTTGAATGAATCTCAGCTTTGAAAACTATGCCAGGTGTGGAACATGCCTATTCATGTGCCAAGTTCAAATTGAATATAAAGAAAATGCAAACAAATCCACAATAACCAAAATACAACCCTGATTCCATCCCACCGGAAACGAAAAGAACAAACAAACAAGCAAACAATCAAGAACAGGTTTGAGGCCCTGAGCACTACTGAATGAAGACCAGAAGAGCTGTGGGAGGAATATCAAGAATGTCGTCCATGAAGAGCTCAAAAGATCACTACCAAGACAGAGGAAGAAGAACAGAATGAGATGGATGTCAGAAGAGACTCTGAATATTGAAGTAGAATGCTGAGAATCTAAAGCAAAAGGGAGAAATTAGGAAGTTAAGAAACTGAGCAGAATATTTCAAAGGGAAGCTAGGGAAGACAAAGCAAAACATAACTAAATGTGCAAAGATCTGGATGAATTGGCTCAGCCTTTTTCAAGCTGAAAGAATGGTAGACAAATGCAATCCTCAAGCTGCAATACTGAAAGATACTATGGGCAAAATCTTCAATGACTTAGGAAGAATCAAAAAGAGATGGAAGAACTACATAAAGTCACTGTACCAAAAAGAATTGTCTGACACAGAACCATTTCAAGACAGAGCATATAATGGCAATAATGAAAATAATTCAAGCTGTTCTGTAAAATTGGCAAAAAATAAGGGCCTAAGAATTGATGGAATACTGTTTGACATAATTTAACAAATAGATACAACCCTGGGTGTGCTCACATGGTAGTGTCAAGAAATCTAGAGGACAGCTACCTGGCCAACTCACTGGAAGAAATTAATATTTGTTCTTATTTGGAAAAAAAGATGTTACAACAGAATGTGGAAAATATCCAACAATAACATTAATACCACATGCAAGTGAAATACTGCTTAAGATTATCTAAAAATGACTAGCAGAGTACATCAGCAGAGAACTGCCAGACAAAGAAGCTTGAGTTAGAAGAGACAATGGCACTAAAGATATCACTGCTGATTTCAAATGGATCTTAGCTGAAAGAAAAGAGTACTGGAAGAATGTCTACTTATATTTTAGAAACTGTGCAAAGGCATTTGACTGTGTGGATCACAACAAAGTGTGGTTAACATTGAAAAGAATGAAGATCCCAGAACCTTAGATTGTACTCATGCAAAACCAATACCTAAGACAAGAATCTGTTGTATGAACAGAGCCAGGGAAAACTATATGGCTCAAAATCAAGAAAGAACCCAGTGTGGAAAACAATGTACATAAACTTTATGAGTAAACCAGTATAAAATGAAAAAAGTCAAGAAAAGAGTGAATTAGTTATATATATCCTTTATCCATACCATTGCAATATATGTGTCGAACATATTCAGGAGGATGGATTTTATGAGGAATAATGTGGCATTGGGTTTTAAGGAAGACGCATCAACCACTTGGGTTATACAGGTGACACAACTTTGCTCTTTAAATTGAAGAGTATTTGAAGTACATGCTGTGGGTCAGGACTGCAGCCTTCGATATGGATTGCATCTCAAAATTAAAAAAAAAAACACATAGTTACAGAAGTCCAGAGTGAAGGCTACATAGTGGATTGAGAAATTATGGTGTATTCACACAATGGAATACTATGCAGCACACAGGAGAAATAATTTTGTAAATTATTACCTAAATTGGAAGGGACTGGAGAGCATTATGTTGAGTGAACTAACTCCATTCCACAAGGACAAATATTGTATAAAATCATTATTGTAGAATGAGTATAAGGATCCAAGGGAGGCAAGAGGGTGGAAGCAGAGAGATGAGGATGTGCAGGGGAAGGGGGGATTAATCATGGAGTGGTACATGGAGGGGGGTGAGGGAAATTGGAAGAGTCTCTTCTATAAAACAATGTATTCACATTTTATAAATAAACTAGTATAATAATAATAACAACCTCAAGTTGCTATAATCAAGGATGCTTTCTGCAGAATGTTAAATGATACAGGAAGTATTAAAAAAGATGGAAAGAATATACTGAATCACTGTATCGAAAGGAACTGGCAGACACAGAAGAATTTCATGAAACAATATATGATCAAGAGCCTATGGTGATGAAAGAAGAAGTTTGGGCTGCTTTGAAGGAAATGGCAAAAAATAAGGCTCCAGGAACAGATGGTATATCAATTGACACATTTCAGCTAACAGATGCTGCACTGGATATGCTCACCAAGTTGTGCCAAGAAATCTGGAGAACAACCACTTGGCC
>NW_006399869.1:3216226-3219690 GCF_000299155.1 Elephantulus edwardii | reverse complement strand
ATCGGGATGGGTGTGTCGGAGGCAGTGCGATTGGCACACAATAGAGCAGGGTTTAGGGTCGCTATGAGTTGCAAACGACTCGATGGCACATAACAACAACAACATTGCACTTGGAAAGTCTGCAGTTACGGAACTTTCCAAATTATTTAAAAGTAATGATGTCAGTTTGAGAACTAAGGTGTGTCTGATTCAGGCTAGGTCTTTCCAATCCCTTGCTATGCATCTGAGAGCTGGACAGTGAATAAGGATGACAGAAGAATAGATGACTTTGAGCTGTGATGTTGGAGAAGTGCCAAAAGAACAAACAAATATGCCTTGGAGAGGGTGCAAGCTAAGTGCTTTTTGGAGGCAAGGAAGATGAGGCTTTGCCTCACATATTTCAAGCATATTACTAAGACGAGCTATTCCTTGGTGGTCAGAAAAGAGGGGTCAGCAAAGGAGAGGAAGACTGGACCAGGTGGATTGACATAATTACTGCCACAATGAGCTCCGATGTGCAAGGAAGTGTGAGGACAACACAGTATAGAACAGGGTTCAGGTTTGTTGTTCATAGGGTCACTGTGGATCCAGGCTGAAAGTGAAAGACACCAGAAAAATGCTTGTTTGTGCTTTATTGAATATGCAAAGTCATTTGATTATATGGATCATAATAAACTATTGCTTACACTGAGAAGAATGGGAATTCCAGAACACTTAACCATACTGATCCAAAACCTATACCTAGACAAAGGGGCTGTTGTGTGTAGGGAACACTGTATGGTTTAAAATTAGAAAGAGTGTGTGTTAGGGGTGCATTCTTTCTCCACTCCTATTTAATCTGTATTCTGAGATTATTCAAGAAGCTGGACTCTATAAAGAAGAATGAAATCAAGATAGAAGGAAGAATCATCAATAATTTTTACTATTGCAAATGATACAACCTTGCTTGCTGAAAGTTCAAAGGACTTAAAGCACTTTTAGCAGAAAATCAAAGACTGCAGCTTTCAATATGGATTGCATCTCAAAGTCACGAAAACAAAAGCTCTAGCCGCTAGACCAATAGGCATCATTATGATAGATGGAGAAAAGATTAGACCTATCAACAAGTTCATCTTGCTTAAATCCACAACCAACACTCTTGGTATTAGCAGTCAGGGCATCAAGAGATATATTGCACTGGAGAAAATCTGTAGTCAGAGACCTATAAGGAGTAATGGTGTCAGTTTGAGGACTAAGGTGTACCTAATTCAGGCCATTGTCTTTTCAGCCACTTCCTATGTATCTGAGAGCTGGACAATGACTAAGGATGATGGAAGAAGAATTGGTACCTTTAAATTGTGGTGTTGGAGAAAAGTGCTGAATATCCCATTGACTGCCAAAAGAATAAACAGATATTTCTTGGAGAAGGTGCAGCCAGAGTGTTCTTGGAGGCAAAAATGATGTAATTTGAGCATGTTACTAGAAGAGGCTTTTTATTGGAGAGGGGCATCATGCTTGGGAAGGTGGAGGGACAGTGGAGGAAAGAAAGATCTTCAGCCCAGTGAATTGACACAGTAACTCTGACAATGAACTTGTTGGTGTCAAAGATTGTAGGGATCGCACAGGATAGGATGCAATTCAGATTTGTTGTTCACAGAGTCACTATGAGTTGTACTTCATTCGACGGCACCTAACAACAAAGACAACATTATATGCATGCAAAAAGAAGGACAAAGAATAGATGCCTATGGTGTTATAAAGGAATATTAAATCTTCTGGCATGAATTTTCAGAGGACTGAAGAACTCTTTCTTTGAAGAAATACAACAAGAAGGCTCTTTGGAAGCAAAGATGACAAGATTTTGTCTCATGTATTTTGGTCATTTTATCTGAAGGAACCCTTCCCTGGGAAGAACATCTTATTTGATAGAGGATCAGATAACAGAAAGATCATCAAAGAGGTGGATTAACACAGTGACTATGGCAGTGGGCTCAAACCTAGCAAAAGTTGTAAGTATGGTTCAGGTATTAGGCAATGTTGTGCATTATTTTTCAGGAATCACAACAGTGTCAACACAACAGCATATAATAACAACAAATATATTAATACCTTTATAGCTAATATTAAGAGCTGGAAAAGGATGGGAAGTCTCCTCCCATATGGTTGATTACCTGCCTCTGAAAACCAGCCAGAGGGTCAGCTATGGGTCAGTTCTGACTCAATCGTATGCAGCAATAACAACAATATTAAGAAACAGAAAATTATTTTCTGGCTTCCTTTTTAGTAGAACTAAAAAGGATTTAGTAGTCCTAAATACGTATTAAGCAATATATATTTAGTAGAATATATTTTGTGGAATGGTTTTGAGCAGATGCATCTGTCAAAGTGATTTCTTTCCTTTTCCTAATCACAAGTGATCTATTGGCTGAAACAGAAAGGAAAATAAGAAAAAAGAGAATGTAGGATAAAAATTTACTATATGATCATGTTACAATTCATTTATATGTAATTTCAGTTAAGCATGCAGTTTAGCTTAAGAACTACAGTAAAATTAGTAACTTTTACATAATATATGTAATATTTGCCATGCAAAATCTCTGCTGCATAAAAGCAGACATCACAGTTAAGTAGACTCAGCTAAGTTGTCCTTCACTACATGAATACTAGTTCTGGAAAGAATGTACAGCTTCTTGTTTTTCCAAAGTGAATTTGAGACATTAAGGGTCCAGAATATCACATGTTGCGGTTTTTCACATTACCTTCCACAATAAAACGCTTTGAACAATGATCCACTAAATGTTTGGGTTTTTTCCAGATATTTAAAAAAAGGTCCGTGACTCAGAACAAAAACAAAGCAAAATAAACAAAACCCTCACATTTAATAAACGCACAGCAAGAGGCTTGTTGGACTGCAGAAAGCACCTGCTCGCCAAAGGGTGGCTTGTCCCTTGGGACAATGGAAAAAGGTCACACTGGGGCCCTCAAAGACCTAGCCCTAATGCACAACACAGATGTTCCTGTTTTGAAAACCTCATGTTAATTATTTCTTTCAATCTTCATGATAATTCCAGTATAAAGGAGAGATATTGCAGGAATGAAAGTAGACATAAGAGGCTTGCTCTTGACATCTTTAAAGTAAATTTATCTTAAAAAAAAATCCAACAAACAACACCCAAAAAACCAAACTCAACCTTAAACCAGAACTGCAGCACTCTGTTATCTTTATATAATACTTCCAACTAAAAATAAATGAGCATTCCTTGATGAAGAAAAGAATAATTCTAGGTGTAAAACATGAATTGAATGAGTTAATCCTGTAATGTTTTATCATTTAAGATAGAAGGTAGGTATTAATTGTTACTAGAATCATGAAGTTGTGAATGATTTCATAGGCATTTTAGTGTGAATCATAACAAACTATGGCTGACTCTGAGAAGAATGGGAATCCCAGAACACTTGATCGTTCTAATGTGAAACCTATACTTGGACCAGGAGGCAGTCGTCAG
>NW_006399869.1:3213549-3215561 GCF_000299155.1 Elephantulus edwardii | reverse complement strand
TGGAGGCAAGGATTCTGAGGTTCCATCTAACATACTTTGGACATATTGTGAGGCGAGACCGGTCCTTGGAGAAGGGCATCATGCTCGGGAGGGTGGAGGGACAGTGCAGGAGGGGAAGGCCCTCTATGAGGTGGATTGATTCAGTGACTGGGGTAATCGGGGTGGGAGTGTCAGAGACAGTGTGATTGGCACAGGACAGTGCAGAGTTTAGGGCTGTTGTACATAGGGTGGTTATGAGTCGCAAGTGACTCCACGGCACATAACAACATTAGCAACAACGTACAATCAACACCCATGGTGGCAGCAGTCAAGAAATCAAAAGATATGTTACATTTGAGGCTCCTGCTGCTAGGACCTTTTCAAAGTGCTAGAGAACAATGATGTCAGTTGGAAGACTAAAGTACAT
This sequence comes from Elephantulus edwardii, assembly GCF_000299155.1. Lineage (NCBI taxonomy): Eukaryota > Metazoa > Chordata > Mammalia > Macroscelidea > Macroscelididae > Elephantulus > Elephantulus edwardii. The sequence continues at coordinate 3,215,155 of NW_006399869.1, read as the reverse complement.
CATATCCAAGCCATGGTCTTTTCAATTGTCTCCTATGCATCTGAAAGTTGGACAATAAATAAGGGTGACAAAAGAAAAATTATGCCTTTGAATTGTGGTGTCAGTGAAGAATACTGAATAGACAGTGGACTGCCAAGAGAACAAACGACTCTGTCTTCAAGGAAGTGTAACCAATGTTAGGCATGGAGAGGGAACTATTTTAACACTACACCTCATTTACTTTCAGTGCATTTTCTAGATTAAATTGTTTTTAGTAAAAGACATTATGCTGGGGAAGTTACAGGGTTTGCAAAAGAGAGGAGAGCCCTCAAAGAGATGGATCAACACAGTAAACAAATTAACACAGTCAATGGTTTTGAGCACGACAGTGATACTGAGGATGGTGCAAGATAGGGCAAGTTTCAGATTCGTTGTCCACAGGGTTGCTATGACAGAACCCTGCTTATTGAAACCGAGGACATGAGGCACTTGCTGCAGAAGGTCAAGGACTGCAGCATTCAGTATGAATTGAAGCTCAACATCAAGAAAACAGATTATCATCACTGGGCCAACTGGCAGTATCATTATGGATGGTGAAGAGATCGAGATTGTTCACAGTTTTAGTTTGCTTGGCTCCACAATCAACGTTCTTAGTACCAGCAGCCAGGAAATCAAGAGATGAATTGCACTTGGTAAGTTGACTGTCAGGGACCTCTCCAGAGTACTGAAGAGAAACTACATCAAGCTGGAGACTAAGGTGCGTCTGATCCAGGACATAGACTTCTCAATTGTGTGCTATGCATCAGAGAGCTGGACAATGACTAGGGATGATATAATGAGTATTGATGCCTTTGAGCTCTGGTGCTGGGGAAGAGTGTTGAATATACCATGGACTGTTAGGAGAACAAACATGTTTGTCCTGAAGAGAGTGAAACTTGGCTTCTCCTTGGAGAAAAGGATTCTGGAGCTTCATCTGACATATTTTGGGCATGTTGCAAGGAGGGACTGGCCCTTGGAGAGGGACATCATATTTGGGAGGGTGGAGGAATAGTACAAGAGAGGACGACCCTCAATGAGATGGATCAATTCAATGACTGAAGTATTGGGAATAAATGTGTTAGAGACAATAAGGTTGACACAAAACATAGGATCACTATGAGTCACAAGAGACTTGACAGCACATAACAACAACAACAATAACAATAACAATATCGTGTCAAAAAGACTAAATTTTAATAGGCTTCTACCACGAAAAAGGGAAAATAAGTTATCAGGTTTTTTAAAGATGGTAGATAACCAATACATCAGGTCCTCATGGCAGAGAGGACAGACAGGCCCCAGTTCCCAGCTGGAAACAAAGGAGGATTCTTCAATGATTTAGATCCTCCCAGAAGAGCTGTGGGTGAGCATTAACATTACTGGTAAGTATTGTCGTTCTCTCCTGGACACAAGAGCCTACTATTTGGTCCTAAAAGCCTTCTGAGGTCCCAACTCTTCTCACTATTTCTTAGTTGTTGGAATTGACGGAAAACCTCATAAGCAGTTCCTTCCTTCACCTCTGCCTTGCATGGGGACTTCCAAGCTATAAAACAACCCAGTGATATATGGCATTTGTTCCAGGACTTAA
>NW_006399869.1:3201999-3209574 GCF_000299155.1 Elephantulus edwardii | reverse complement strand
TTCCACGCTTTGTTGGGTCATTTTTATGGAATTATTTTTCCAAAATGAATTAAAATTAAATCCAATCTGGCCTCTCTGTAATAACTTATAGCAAATATTATGGACAAAGAGCAACATGTTTAAAAAAGACACTGTTGTGGTGTACCTTTGAATTGGAATCAATCCATAGCTGAACCTCCAGCAGGTTTTCAGGGACAGTAGAAGAGCACAGGAGGAGATTTTTCATCATTCTCCCCCAGAGCATCTGGTGGACTTGAAGCACATGCATTTGGGATTGCAGTGCAGCTTCTTACCATTAGGCCAGTAGAGCTCCCTATTTATAAATTAGAAGATCAGCAGTAATTGAAGAGCGACATAGAGACCGGACATGAGATAGAGCTGACCTTGGGGCTGCTATCCAGTGGAATAAGAGTTTTTATTTAAAGTTGTTGGAGAGCTGAGGGTAAGGCAGCAGAAGAGGAAACCATAATTGACAATGCTGAGAATTTTTTAACACCAGCCTAAAGTACTGAGGCCCAAGGCCTAGGTGACTGCAAGCACATTTTGGAAGCTGTCCTGACTTACTGATTGATTGTGTCTTTCTGCCAATTTGTATTATAGATTTTTTACTTCCCTAATATGTCATTGTTGATTGCTGTCAAGTTGAGCACAACTCATAGTGGTTCTATGAACAAAAGGCCTGAAGTCTTTCTATAATTAATGTCATATATAAAGAATTGCCGGAAACTCAAGTAAGATTTTCACGAGGCTATATGCTGGCTAGGTTTAGAAGAAGCTGTGGTACTAGGGATACTGTAGCTAGTGTTAGATGGATCTTGGCTGATAACAGAGAATTACCAGAGGAATGTCTTTCTGTTTCATTGATTATGCAAAGGCATTCACTTGTGTGGATAACAACAAACTGTGGCTGACTCTGAGAAGAATGGGAATTCCAGAACATTTGATTGTGTTTATGAGAAATCCTGCTTGGACCAGGAGGCAGTTGTCAGAACAGAGCAAGGAGACATTGTATAGATCAAAATAGGGGCTGGGGGCGGGGGAGGGTATGGGGAAGAAAAAAAATAAAATTAAGAAAGGAGTGCTTCAAGATTTTATCCTCTCTCCATACCCATTCAGTCTGTATGCTGTGCAAATTATCTGAGAAACTGAAATCTATGAAGAAGAATCATCAATAACTTGCACTATGCAGATGGCACAATCTTGCTTATTTAAAGTGAGGAGAACTTGAAATACTCATTGCAGAAGATCAAAGAATACAGCCTTCAATACGGATTGAATCTCAATGTCAAGAAAGCAAAATTATCACCACTGGATCAATAGGCAATATCATGATAGATGAGGAAAACTTTGAAGTTGTCAATGATTTAATCATATTTGGATCTACAATCAACACTCTCGGTACCAGCAGTCAGGAGATCAGGAGACGTAGGACTGGGAAAGTCTGCAGTCAGGATCCTCTCCAAGAAATAATGACACCAGTGTGAGGACTAAGTTTCCTTAGGCTTTTAAGTAATTTGCTATGTATCTGGGACTTGGCCTATGAATAAGGATTACAGAAGAAGAATTGATGCTTTTGAGCTGTGGTGTTGGAGAAAAGTACTAAATATCCCCTGGGTTGACAAAAGAAAAAATATGTCTTGGAAAAAGTGCAGCCAGAGTTCTCCTCGAGGCAAGGATTATAAAGCTTAGGCTCACATACTTCGGGCATATTGTTAGAAGAGGCTATTCCTTGGAAAGGGCCATCATGTTTTGAAATGTGGAGGGTCAGTGAAAGAGAGAAAAACTCTCAACCAGGCGGATTGACATAGTGATTTCCAAAATGGGCTCTATTGTATCGGAAACTGTGAGGAAGGCACAGGATAGGACAGAGTTTAAATCTGTTGTTCATAGGGTCACTATGGGTAGGACTCAACTTGACAGAACCTAACAAAAACATAACGACAATATGATTCTGTGTGGTGTGTGAGCTATTGCAATGGATTTCAGACACTGTTGAGCAGTAAGACTGATGCTGACATTAGTAGAAAGAGGTGTGGGAGTGTGGTATACATGTATGACCTCATAGGAACTGGTTTTGGTTTTGTGTTGCTGATGTTGTTGATGGGAACAGTTCACCTTTGTAGAATTTGTAGAGGTTAGATATGACCATTCCCAATTTGCCCTTACTTCTTTTTACAGGTAGTCTAGTGGCAAGAAGCTGCACTGCAATACCAAAGGCACATGGCTCAAATCCACCAACTGCTCCATGGGAGAAATACAGACAATCTCCTCCTGTGCAACTAAGTGCCTCTGAATACTCACATGAGGGTCAGCTATGAGCTGATTCTGACTTGATGGTACACAATGTTAACACTTACTGAAATATGCCATTTTCTCTCTTCTGATGATAAAAAAAATAACTTTCATGACCACTTTTCTGTCCAAGTAGACCCAATTCTAGTATGATGACAAAGGGATGAACTGCAAACTAATCAACTTACCTCTAGTGGCAGGAAAATAAGCTGTTCTTTCTTCACATCCTAGAATCTTGTTTTAAATATTATCTTAACAAAAGCCACTATAGAAAGACTTCTATTTATTCTTAATTCATGATAATCACCTAACAACAAGATGATAATTTTGTGAACTCACCAGAGAGCTTATTCTGGAGAAAGGCTGGAGAGAATGAGTAAAATGAAGGTTGGGTGGATACCATTGGAATGGAACCAGATGGAACTCACACTGGGAGCCAGTAAGGGCCAAGGGTCAGATGAAGTGGCTGAGACCAGGCCGCAGCCAATCAAAACGAGGGATCTTGATGTCTCATGAATTTGACAGGTACAAAAGAGGCTGACCATAAGATGGTGTTTTGTTTTTTTTAATCATATATTCCTTTTCTTTTTCCCCTTATAAGTTTATTTACAAAGTTCAAATACAAATTTGAATAAATTATTTCAATTTCCCTCACCCCCCCCACCCATCAAATTGTACAACCCAATGATTAATCCCTTCTTCCCCCTGTACATCCACATCCCTCTGCTTCCAGCCTCTCCCACCCCTCCTGGATCCTTACACTCATTATACAATGATGGTTTTATACAATATTTATCCTTGTGGAACTGAGTTAGTTCACTCAGCATAATGCTTTTCAGTCCCTCCCAAGCTAAGTAATAATTTATAAAGTTATTGCTCCTGCATGCTACTTAGTATTCCATTGAGCTGCATAAGTGACATCAAGAATAATGGACTGGAACTGCCAACTACATCATCCCCAGAACTGTTCACCACATAATAGGTCATCATAGGTTTGGACTCAAGTCAGAAAGCATATCAAACTGTGGAGCCAGACAACTATAATAAGAGATGCTATACCTGGCAAAATGCCTTTCCAACTTTGCTTCTGGGAGAAGCTTGTCTCATACTTTAAAATGTATCTCTATTAATTAATTTACCTTTTCTCTCACCTTCATCCTGTCTCTTCACTTTTCCTCTCAACTGTGTGTTGTAAAAAAAAAAAGCTTGACTCATGCTAGGATTATTATTTTGGAGTAGGGCATAACTGTGCTAAAGCCAGAGGACTCCTTCTTGGCAGGGCTTTGTATCTTTCTGTTGTATCCTGCCTGGCTTAATTCTTTGACCGAAAAAAAAGGTGAAACAAATCCAAGTACTCACTGCATGTATTAGAGCCCATGATAAGCAGACATTCTCCAGGACCCAGAAACATATGTGTAGATTTACTTTTTGTTATTACTTGTTTTGACTCCACTCAGCTTGGTTTGCATGCCTTCATTTAAGTGGTGTGCATTCTGTGGGTGGAACCAATAGTGTTGCTTATTTTGGAAAATTTAAACATAAATTCACTGTTTATAAAGCAAAGCCATGAAATACAAGAAGTAGGAATCCCTTGTTATTACTATTGTCAGGTGCTATTGTTTTGACTCTCTCTGACTCATAGCAGTTCTGTGTACAACAAATGGAGACTCTGTCCATTCTTGTGCAATGCACTTAAGCTTATTGCAATCCCTGTGTCACTCTATCTTGTTGACAGTTTTCCCTCTCAACTGCTTTGTACTTTTCCAAACACGATGTCCTTTCCCAAGAATTGATGTTATCTGGCAATTTTTCCAAATTGTGCTTGTGAGACAAAGTCTCATCATCCTCCTTCCCAAGAAGCATCTTGACTGCACTTCTTCCACGATAGATGTGTTTGTTTAGTACTCTCATCACATTTCAAAGGTGTCAATTCTTCTTTAACTTTCTTTATTCACAGTCCATCTTTAACAAAAAAATGAAGCATTGAATTTACTGTGACTTCTTGTTGTTGTTATGTGCCACCGAGTCGCCTGCGACTCATAACAACAGCTTTGAGCCCTCCTCTATCCTGCGCAAGGTCTCACTGTCTTCGACACACCTAACCCCATTACCCCAGTTACTGAGTCAGTCTGTCTAACCAGGGGTCTTCCTCTCCTATGCTATGTCTCCATCCTTCCAAGCATGATGTCCTTCTCCAAGGACTGGTCCCTCCCGGCCACATGCCAAAAGTATGTAAGACAGAGCTTCAAAATCCTTGCCTTCAAGGAGCAACCTGGTTTCACCATCCCCAGGACGGACTTGTTTGTTCTCTTGACACTGCATGGTATGTTCATTACTCTTCTCCAGTACCACAACTCAAAGACATTGAATTTTCTTCTGTCATCTTTAGGCATTGTATAGCTCCCCAATGTGGAACAAGTAATTGCGAAGACCATGGCCTGAATCAGGCACACCTTAGTTTCCAGACTGAAATCATTGTTCTTTAACACTTTGGAGAGGTCCCTGACAACAGGTTTCCCCAATGCAATTCATCTTTTGATTTTCTGACTGCTGGTACCAAGAGCGCTGATTGTGGAAACAAGGAAGCTGAAAATGTTAACAACCTCAGTCTCTTCTCTATCTATCATATTGCTGCCAGTTGGCCCAGTGGTGAGAATCTTTGTCTTTTTGATATTGAGCTTCAATCCATATTGAAAACTACAGTCTTTGACCTTCTGCAGCAAATACTTAAGGTCCTCTTCAGTTTCAGCAAGCAAGTTTGCATCATCTGCATAATGTAGGATGTTGATGAGTGTACTTCTAATCCTGATGCCACATTCCTCCTCATAGAGACCAGCCTTCCCAATGATCTGTTCCACATGCAGATTCAAAAGGCATGGAGATAGGATACATGCCTGACACACTCCTCCTTTAATGTTGCATTATGCAGTGTTAAATCATGCTCTGTTCTGAAGACTGCTTCCTGGTCCAGATATAGATTTCATGTGAGCACAATCAAGTGTTCTGGAAATTCCTAGGCTTCTCAAAGTTACCCACAATTTGTTGTGATCCATACAGTCAAATACCTTTGCATAGTCAATAAAACACAGATAGACACCCCTCTGGTACTCTTTGCTGTTAGTTAAGATCTATCTGACATTGGGAGTGATATTTCAAGTGTCACAGCCTCTTCTAAATACAGTTTGTATTTTTGGTAGTTCTCTGTTGATATTCTGTTCCACTTTTGCTTGTTTTTTTTTTGTTTGTTTATTTGTTTTGTGTGGGTTTTTTTTTAATCTTCAGCAAGATTTTGCTTGCATATGATATGTGATAATTTGTACAATCTGTCAGGTCACCATTTTTTGGAACAGGAGCAAATATGTATCTCTTCCAGTCAGTTGGCCAGGTATTTGTCCTCCAGATTAGTCTTTAAAGTGATATTTCTACTCGTTAGAATTTTAAGAGGTCTTTGATAAACAGAGTTCTCAAATACAAGAAATGTATTTCTTGACTGCTGATTAAATAGGTTGACTGTGCACGGATGTAAAAGGGTTTGGCCACTATGAGATGGCTGTGTATGAGCTCCTTTAACTTCATGAGGGAGAACAGCTTTCATTTTCAACACAAATATTATTGCAGAGACTGGACACTCTGCTCCCCTAGTTCTACCAATTCTAACACCAACCACTTCTCCCTGGGCTCTTCATGCTTTGATAGTAGGTCCACTAATCCATTGAATGATCACATAGACCTCACAGAACCATACTCACAGTCATGAGGTTTATTAGGGATAGGTTACAATTTAGGTTGGAAACAGGATGCAGTTCTTCAATCAGGACAACTTCTCACATGTACTTGTAAGCGCTTTGACCATCAGACTCAAGACTTTAGGTTACTGTTACAAATTTATCTTTGCCTTGCCAATAATGATGTTTCCCTGAAAACAGACTCAGTCCTGAAAGCTTGGGCAAAGGCCAACTGGTTCTGGATCTTTGAAGCACTACAGATCAGCTGTGTCTCATGTTAGTCTCTAGTTCTCAATTCTGATCTTATCACTGCTGCACTCATGTGGGTTTCAGTGTTGCTGATGCCAAAGGACAAACTTTCTCTTTAACGCTAGTGTTAAGACAAGGATCTAAAATTACAAGGCCAATATCAGGGGAACATGTTAGGTCCAAAGAAGAAATAGAAATTGAAAATAAGGCAGTCAGCTTGTGTCAGCACTTGCTAACACCACATCCAACAGGGATGAAGGAGTTTTACCAGGAATGGCCAGTCTCACAAGCCATCAGGCATATGTAGCAGGATCTTAGGAAAACTCTTTTTTTTTTTTTTTTGCTCTCATCCTATGAGAGGGATCTCCTTGAGAGCATCTTTCTATCCTTCCTAACTTTAATTTTCTTTCTGCTGATGTCATTGTTAAACAAACAAACAAACACCCCAAAACCAGGCCTGGGAATCTCCAGAATATACTTTATGTAGTAAACTTTGAATTTAAAAGTTGGCTTTTCAAGTCATTGTATTAGACCCTCATCCCTGCTGCCCCCATAGTCTCCAATTATCGTAACTATAGACACATGATCTTGCACACTGTTAAAAGCTGAGGGACTAGGATAAGAGAGTGAGTGCTATTCATACTAGGTGCCAAGGCTTGAGGGAAACTGGAGCTAGCCCCTGGTAAGAGAGAGACCGTGGTGGTGAGACCCTGGTATTTATTGTAGAGAGACTGCAGCATTGCTGTGCATAAACTGCAACAAGATGTAACCAAAGAAACCTGAGATAAAGGCCACAACTGAAGGTTTTGTTATGTTTTTTTGTTTGGATTTTAGGTTTGTTTTTTTTTCCTGGATGATGGAAGGAAAAATTGACTGTTGAGCTGGAACCAGGACTTTATTATTATTATTATTAATTTCAATGAACATCTACAGAGATTTTGGAATTCCATTCATTCATTGTTGCACTTTTCTCCCCGCCCACCCCATCCCCACCTCGACCCCAGTTCACTCCTCTCCTTGAAAAGCAAAAGACAAATTTCTTCATTTGTACACAATCCCCTCCCCCAACCCAAGTATACTCCACTCTGCAACCCTCATTCTGGACTCTTATGATAATCATAATGCCCTAAAATATATTAATTTTAAACTACTCTCTCCCTCATCAGCTTAAATGCAGTAAACATAATTTATCCAGTTTTTCTCAGTCCTACCCCGACCCCAATGTCAGACTCATTCTACAACAGTGGCACCATATGATATTTGTCCTTTTCTGACTGAGATATTTCACTCAGCATAATGTCCTCCAGGG
>NW_006399869.1:3200054-3201739 GCF_000299155.1 Elephantulus edwardii | reverse complement strand
TATTTGCAACTTTTTAAGAAAGCGCCACAAGGCTTTCCACAGTGGTTGTACCATTTTACACTTCCACCAACAGTGAATAAGGGTTCCAGTCTCTCCACAACCTCGCTAGCATATGTTGCTAGCTGTTCTGTTAAATTTTGCTAGTCTTACTGGGGTGAGAAGATATCTCATAGTTGTTTTGATTTGCATCTCTCTCAGGGCTAGGGATTTTGAACATTTCTTCATGTGCTTGTTTGCCATCTGAATATCTTCTTCAGTGAAGTGTCTGTTCATATCCTGTGCCCATTTTTCTATTGGATTTTTTACCTTTATCTTGTTGTGGTGCTCAAGTCTTTTATGAATTCTAGATATAAGTCCCTTATCTGACATGTCATTACCAAACATTTTTTCCCAGTCTGTTTTAACCAGGACTTTTACTAACTGGGAATTGTGGTTTGCTGTTAATCTGGCTTGGGACTGTTGCACTAATTTGAGACTTGCATTGGGTGATATTCTTTGCCTCCTCACTCTCCAAATTACTTCCCTAATGCAGTCCACTCTTGGTATCACAACTATGAGTAAAATCTATGAGTCAACATTAAATGTCAAACCCAGCAATTGGTGAAAATAGTTGTAGGAGCCTGTGGGGTGGTGTGTGTGAAGTAACAATTATCTGTTTTGCTCCTTTGGGTATTATTGATGGAGATAGTTCCCCTTTATGAAGAGGGTAGAATTAAGACTCTGCCACTTTTTTGTTTGTTCATTTTGCACTTTAACAAACTTCTTTTCCTTGCTAGCTAGGTGCTGCACTTGCTCATTTATTCTATTGTGATAACCCTGTTCCTGTCCTTGTGGGGACCTATCTAGCACTTCCCAAATGCAGTAAAGATGTCCCTGGGAGAACATCTCTGGCATATGTCATTTTGTAAGTTGTCTTGAATTCCACTTTTCAAATTAGTGAGTTAAGGTGAAGGTGGAGGGAATAACCAGAATCACTGTACCAAAAAGAATTGGCTGACATTGAAATATTTCAGGAAATGCCATATGAGCAAGAGCCAATGATAATGAAGGGAAAACTACACTGAAGGCACTGTAAAAAAAAAAAATAAAGCCCCAGGGATCAATGGTGTACCATTTAACATGTTCCAACTAACAAATATAGCACTGGTCATGCTCACCAGTCTAAACCAGGAAATGGAGAAGACAGCTACCTGACTAGCTGACTGGAGAGATCCATATTTGTTCCCATTCCAAAGATCCACATTTGTTTCTAGAATGTGGAAATTATCAAACAATATCATTAATATCATATGAAAGCAAAATACTGCTGAACATCATTCAAAAGTTGCTAGAACAGTACATACAAAGAGAACCGTCAGAAGTTTAAGCTAGTTTAAAAAACTGTGGCACCAAGGATATCATTGCTAATGTCAAATGATTCCTGACTAAAAGTAAAGAAAACTAGAAGGATGTCTATTTATGCTTTATTGACTATTGAAAGGTACTTGACTGTGTGGATCATAACAAATTATAGCTAACATTGAGAATTATAGGAATCCCAGAACACTTAATTATGATCATGTGAAACTTATACATAGACTAATAGGCTGTTGCATGAAAAAGCAAAGGAACACTGTTGTTCTTGTTATTGTGCACCATAGAGTCAGAACTGATCCATAGATTGTTTACCTTTATCTTGTTGTGGT
>NW_006399869.1:3197048-3199089 GCF_000299155.1 Elephantulus edwardii | reverse complement strand
TCATCATTCTTGCCTCCAAAGAGCACTCCAGCTGCACCATCTCCAAGACATGTCTGTCCGTTCTCTTGACCTCCATGGGTTGTTCAGTGCTCTTCTCCAATACCAAAGCTCAAAGGTGTCAGTTCTTTTACTGTCTTCCTTATTCATTGTTCAGGTCTTGGATGCATAGTTAATAATTAGAAAGACTATGGCCTGAATCAGACACATCTTAGTCCTCAAACTGATATCACTACATCTCAATAATTTGGAAAGGTCCCTATCTTTAGATTTTCCCAGTACAATGTGTCTCCTTATTTCCTGACTGCTGGTACCAAGGGTGTTAATTGTGGATCCATGCAAGATAAAGCTGTTGACAGTTCCAATCTCCTCTTCATCCATCATGACACTGTCTATTGGTCTGGTGGTAAGAACCTTTGTTTTTTTGATATTCAGAATCAATCCACACCGAAGTTTGCATTCCTTGATCTTCTGCAACAAGTGCTTCAAGTCCTCCTCACTTTCAGCAAGTAAAGTTGTGTCATCTCTATCTATAATACAGGTTAATTAGGAGTCTCCCTTCAATTCTGATGCCACGCTCCTCTTCATTGAGTCCAGCTTCTCAGATAATTTGCTCTGCATATAAATTGAACAGGTATGGAGAGAGACTACAACCCTGGCACACAGCCTTCCCAATTCCAAACCATGCAGTGCTCCCCTATTTTATTCACACAACAGCCTCCTGATTCAGGTATAGGCTCCACATGAGCACAATCAAGAATGCTGAGATTCCCGTTCTTCTCAATGTCAGCCACAACTTGTTATGATCCACACAAACATCTTTGCATAGTCAATAAAGCACAAACAGACATTCTTCCGGTATTCTTTACTTTGTCAGGATCCATCTGACATCAACAATGATACACTTGGTGCCACAGCCTTTTCTAAATCACACTTGAACTTCTGGCAATTTCTCATCTGTGTACTGTTCCAGCAGTTTCGTGTTTTGTTTTGTATTTTTAATATTTTTTTTTCTTTTAATTGCCATTTTAACAAAAGTTTACAGAAAAGTTAGATTTTCATTCATTGTTGCACATTTTACCACTTTTCCCTCCCTTACCCCTCCCAAGTTGTCTTTTTAATTTTCATTAGTTTATTTACAAAATTCTAATACAAATTCAAACAAATTCTTTCAATTTCCCTCATACCCCTCATCAAACCCAATGATTAATCCCCTCTTCCCCCTGTATATCCACATTCCTCTGCTCCAGCCTCTCCCACTCCTCCTGGATCCTTATACTTATTCTACAGTAACAGTCTTATACAATATTTATCCTTGTGGGACTAAGATAGTTCACTCAGCGTAATGCTCTCTAGTCCCTCCCAAGTTAGGTAATAGTTTACAAAGTTATTGCTCCTGCGTGCTGCATAGTATTCCATTGTGTGAATGTACCATAATTTCTCAATCCATTCATTTGTGGTTGGACATTTGGGTTGTTTCCATGTTCTTGCAATGGTGAATAATGCTGCTATGAACACTGGTGTACAAATATCAGTTTGCGCCTCAGTTATCATATTCTCAGAGTATATTCAAAGTAGTGGAATAGCTGGGACATATGGAATTTCTATATTTAACTTTTTAAGGAAGCACCAAACCGCCTTCCAGAGTGGTTGTACCATTTTACAATCCCACCAACAATGTATAAGAGTTTCTTTCTCCCCACATCCTCTCCGACATCTATTACTTGAATGACCTACAGCAGTATTATGCTTGCAGGTGATATTAATGACAATTAATATTAATTAATGTTTATTAATTAATGATATTAATGTTCAATAATTTCCACATTCTGTTGGATCATCTTTCTTGGAAATAGCTGTCTTCCAAATTTCCTAGCATAGCCTGATGAATGTATTTAAGGCTGCATCTGTTAATTGAAACAATTCAATTGGTATCCCATCGATTCCTGGGGCCTTATTTTTTGCCAATGAAAATGGCATTGGAAGAGATGAAGGGAATAATTGTTGAAAAGAAATATATGATTACGTATTATACATATTAAAA
>NW_006399869.1:3195798-3196948 GCF_000299155.1 Elephantulus edwardii | reverse complement strand
CCATTTTACAATCCCACCAACAATGTATAAGAGTTTCTTTCTCCCCACATCCTCTCCGACATCTATTACTTGAATGACCTACAGCAGTATTATGCTTGCAGGTGATATTAATGACAATTAATATTAATTAATGTTTATTAATTAATGATATTAATGTTCAATAATTTCCACATTCTGTTGGATCATCTTTCTTGGAAATAGCTGTCTTCCAAATTTCCTAGCATAGCCTGATGAATGTATTTAAGGCTGCATCTGTTAATTGAAACAATTCAATTGGTATCCCATCGATTCCTGGGGCCTTATTTTTTGCCAATGAAAATGGCATTGGAAGAGATGAAGGGAATAATTGTTGAAAAGAAATATATGATTACGTATTATACATATTAAAAACAGCCCAGAATAAGAGGTACACTGCAAAGAGAACTGGGGTGGGTGGAGGGAAGTAATTGTGCAACTAAAAAAAAAGTGAACTCGGGAAGGGCAAGGAAGAGAATAAGGGTGTAAAATGTTCAAGAACAATATCATTGATATCACACGCAAGCAAGATTCTGCTGAAAATGATCCAAAAATGTTTGGAACAATATGTCAACAGAGAAAGAACTCCCAGATGAGCAGACTAGATTTAGAAGAGGTCATGCAACTAGGGATATTATAGCTAATGTTAAATGGATCTGGCAGAAAGCAGAGAATACCAGAAGAATGTGTATTTGTGCTTCATTGACTAAGCAAAGGCTTTTGACTATGTGGATCACAACAAGCTACGGCTGACTCTGGAAAGAATGGGAATCTCAGAACATTTGATTGTGCTAATGTGAAACCTATACTTGGACCAAGAGGCAGTCGTCAGAAGAGGGAGACACTGGATGGTTCAAAATTAAGAAAGGGGTCCGTCAGGGAGGTATTTTTGTCTCCATACCTTTACAACCTGTATGCAAAACAGACCATCTTAGACGCTGGGCTGTGTGAGGAGGAATGTGGCATCAGGATTGGTGGAAGAATCATCAACAACCTGCGTTATGCAGATGACACAACCCTGCTTGCTGAAACTGAGGAGGACGTGAAGCTCTAGCTGAAGAAGGTCAAGGACTGTAGTCTTCAATATGGATGGAAGCACAACATCAAGAAAACAAAGATTCTCACCCCTGGGTAA
>NW_006399869.1:3185596-3194871 GCF_000299155.1 Elephantulus edwardii | reverse complement strand
CAGTTCCATTTTACAACAGTAGCACTATGCAGGATTTGTCCTTTTGTGACTGAGGTATTTCACTCAGCATAATATCCTCCAGGGTCACCCATTTTATATAATATTTCATGAGTTCCTTGTTTTTCAATGCAGTGTAGTATTCCATTGTGTGAATATACCACAGCGTCTCTATCCATTTGTTTGTTGATGGGCACTTAGGTTGTCCCCAACATTTATTACTTGCTGTCCTGTTACACTTTGCCACTGCTACAAGAGTGAGATGGCAACATGATGGGATACTATATAGCACACAGGAGCAATGATTTTGTAAATTACTACCTAACTTTGGAGGAACTAGAGAGCATTATGCTAAGTGAACTAACTCAATCCCATAAGGACAAATACAGCATATGACCATTATTGTAGAAATAGATAACTAGTAAAATGTGTATGGAGATCTAAGTGGGTGAGTGTGGGAGCAGAGGGGTCAGGATGGGTAGGAGAGTGATCATATGGTCTCATAATTTGATGGGTGGAGGGCAGGGTGGGTTAAGGAAATAGGAAAGATCCCGTGTGAAAAAGAACATATGCGAACTTTGTTAAGTGAACCAGTATAAAATAAATAATAAAATAAAAATAATAAGTACATACATACATACATGCATGCATACATACCCAATGCTAAGTGTTTCCACTGCAAGTGTCCAGCTGATGCAAGGCAGACATACAAGCAAAAGCCTCACAGAAAGCTGTGTCCCTGGAGTAAGAGAGTTTGGACATGGGGCATGTAATTACTCTGAGGTCCAAAAGGAGTGCAGAAGATTTCACTAAGCCCTTCCAGGAGGACAGGCAGAAGGCCAAAAAGGCAAAGACCCTGTGGCAACTCTTGCTTACACCATCAGTATCTAACATCCAGGAGCCACATGGGTGACTGTAGACAGGGCCGGTGAAGATATTCACGCAGGAGCCACTCACTTAGAGCTTTTAATGCCCCTTGTCCTAACCCTTATGTCTCATAGTCAGAATAGAACAAGCCCTACCAAAAAGATAAAGACTCAACCCTTGTGTTGCAGCCACCCAAAACCCAGCTGAAGATTAAATGTCATAACTACTGGAAAGGGAGAACTATACATCTTCCTAAGGGAGCACTGTTTCTATGCTAATCTGACAGAACTTCTAAAACGATAACAAGCTGAACCTCTAGATTCTATCAGCAATTTTTAAAAATCTTAATATTCCTCGTCTCAAATCTAGAGTTAAATCCCATGGTTTTGTACTTTAAATGCCAGTCATAATAACTTGCTTGTTAATACTTTTTGTACCCTGATTGTTCAATCTGCTGAAGTTTGTTGACTTCCGGGGTCCTAGTGTCCCATGCTACACAGATGGCTCTATAAAGAAACCACCTTATTCAAAACCTGCCTCTTCTCTCTATGCCTCCCAACACTTGACAAAATATCCAGAATATTTATAAACCCATAGAAATAGAGCCATATGGAGATTAAGCGTCCCTGTTCACAGGACAATGTTCAGATTCAGTATGAAGCAGTTAGAACAGTCATGGCCCAAAACCCTAAAAGATTTCAGGGGCTTGAACGTTTCTCAGGGGGAATATTAGTGCAAGGATCTAACATGATTTAGGTCCTTGTAAGAGGAATATGGCGAGCCTTAAGAAGCAGGAAATGGAAAATAAAGCAATGACACAAAATGGTGGAACTAATAGGCACTGGCTAGCAGCAGATCCAGCAGGAACCAAGTAGTCTCACCAGGCAAGGGCCATTCTTGTGAGATTATGACTTGGTGAATCTCAGGAGACTTTGAGGATATATAGCAGGAGCAGAGGAGGAGAAAGTATCTTTTACCCTCACCCTATGAGCGAAGACCCATTCTTAACTCTTTGAGGATTTATTTTTCTCTATTATGCCTTTACCTGTATTCTGACAATATCTTTGTTAATGAATCAGGCCTGGGGATCTCTCAGAATCCTAAAAAGTTTCCTGTGCTTATAGGGAATCTATTAGTGCTTCCTGAGAGCAGTGAAGATATCTCTGAGACTGGCATCCCTGGCACTATCAGCTGGTAATGAAATTCCCAGTTTATGCCACTGAACCTGCTCAATTTAAACCTTGCGGGATGGTAAAATTGTCTAATCCCCTAATCAGAAGTTCATACATCCTATCTGCATGGTCCTACGCAGCCATGTGGCAGAAGTGAAAGCCATGGATGGGAAAGCCATTTTGACAATCAACCAATCTTACCACAGTTGTCCATATGGCTAACACAGTTAACTAATAACCAAAAATTTGATAGCCAGAGTCTACCTAGAGATACTTGAAAGGAAATCTTAGAGATCTTATGCAGAAATTAGTAACAAAATCTCTATGAATTTAATTCTACTTTGATATACAGGGCATCTCTGGTTTCTCTGTGACTCAGAACCAACTTATGTCTGATTTTTTGATAGTAGATTATCTAATTCTAGCTGTTTCATTTTAAGTATGAGCAATTAACATAGACAAAGAACCAAATGTTTGTTTTTCCCTATTATGCAGAAACTGGCTTGTGGTATTATTCTGATCCATCAAATTTTTCTTTGTCAAATTTTCCTTTCTTATTTATGCAAATCTTTTCCTTTAAGGTCAAGTTAACATTTCTAAAATCCTCTTCAAACATACTTTTTATACTACAGTGTCAGTTTCTCTCACAAGTCACTATATTCTTGAACACATAGATTCAATTGTATTCCCAGAAAATACATGCAAATTTGGTTAAGTCATGATTCTTAGTATAGTTTATTTATCCTGTGTATTATAAATCTTAACCTCTATGATGTTCATCTACCACTTAGCACTTTGCTGTACTGTGGTGCCTTGAGTGTTGTTGTGAAACCGGAAGCTATGCGCTAGTATTTAAAATACCAGCAGCATCACTCATAGTGGACAGGATTCAGTGGCATTTCCAGACTAAAGAAGACTAAGAAGCAGAACTAGCCATCTACTTCTGCAGATGTGAGGAGCATCTTGTGAATAGCCAAGAAACATGTCTCATAGAGTGCGGGGGGAAAATGAGATCCTCAGATTAAAAGGTAACTGCAACAATGGATTTAAACATGTTTAATATCATGAGGTTGACAAAGATCAGGTTTTAATCTGCTGTTCTTACGGTTCACTGTGACTCACAGTTAGTTCCACAACATCTAACAACATGATGCTAATGCAGCAGCATTAGAGGAAGTTATGCAATGATAGGTCTTTTCTTTTGATGTCAGCAGAAACGTGACCAGACAATCAGTTGTAAGAGGGCAGGATGGAATGCTTTTGTTGTTATTAGGAGTTGTTAAGTCAAGCATGACTCATAATGACCCAATAAACAAAAGATCTAACCTTTATACTATCCTGTTCCATCCTCACAATCTCTGACACACTCACACTCAATGCTACAATTACTGTAAATTCTTCTGGTTGAGGGTCTTCCTCTCTTTCACTAGCCCTTCACCTTTCCAACCATGATGTTCGTCTCCAATTACTAGCCTTTCCTAGCAATATGCCCAAAGTATGTGAAGTAGTACTTTATTTATCATCTTTGCCTCCAAGAAGCACTCTGGCTGCCCCTTCTCCAAGACATATCCATTTGTTCTTTTGGCAGTACATAGGATCTTCAGTATTTTTCTTCAATATTACAAATAAAAGTCATCAATTCTTTTGTCATCTTATTCATTGTCCAGTCCTGACTGTAGACTTTTCCAGTACAGTATGTTTCCAGGTCCCTTGACTGTTGATACAAAAGGGGTTGCTGATTGCCAAGTAACGATTCAAGTAAACTTAAGTGATTGACAATTTCAATTCTCTCCATCTGTCATGATGTTGTGTATTGGTCCAGTAGTGGCAATTTTTGTTTTCTTGACATTGAATTGCTATCTATATTGGAGGCTGTATTCTTTGATCTTTTCAATCAAGCACTTTAAGTCTCCCTCACTTTCAGCAAGTAAGTGCTGAAAAGTGTTGAGTTCTCTCTACGTATGTTATTGTTGAGTCTTTCTCCAGTCCTGATGCCATTTTTTTTATTTAAAGAGGCCAATTTTTTGAATAATTGTTTCAGCTGTGATGCCATAGCTTTGTTGTTCAAAATGTCTTCCCTACCCACTGATTAACTGTTTATTTCATGCTTAAGTGTTTATTGTATCAAAGAGATAAAATTAAGTTGGATATAGGCCCACCCTATGAGAGGCACATATAACTCATGAGAGCTCGTTGTGAGCTCTCTCTCTCTTTTGAAAATTAATTAATTAATTAATTGAGAAGGTTGCTCTGCTGTGACACTGGGACAAAGCAGCTGGCTGTACCGCTCATCTGCAACACTGGCCTGTATCATGTATAGTAGCCTGAGTCATTTCCCTGACAGGTCTGAGTCTCTGTGAGACTTTCTAGTGAACAACTAAACCCTAGAAACATAGAGGAGTAGGGGCACAGACCCAAGAAGGGAATATTGATGCCAGAAACCATAGAATTATGGAGCTTATCAAAACATTTGGGTCCCTGTTGACTCCTCACTTCTTGCAATTGGTCTGCTTCTAACCTTAACAGAGTGAATTATGAATACAATGGGTGATAGAATAGTGGGATTTACTGAAAAGGTTCAGAATCTCTGTAGCATGTGTCTTTGGAGAGGAAAAAGAAGGTAAAGATAATGAGAAATATTTGGTCTCTGGATGAATAAGGAACACCCAATAATTAAGGCAGGTATTATGTTGTAGTTCATGAAACAAGGCAAAAGTTACTGATAAGATATGAAGTCAGAAGACTTAACTTCTGAGAAGCTGTATACCTGGATGACAACAGAAATAAAAAGTAATAAGGAAAGATTGAAACTTACAACTATTTGGCTTCTGTTATCAGTGGTAGCAGCAAACACAAGAGAAAAGAATATAGGAAATAAGATGACTGATATTAAACTGAACAATGTCCTATCAGACAAAGTTATGCTTCTTAACGTCTCCAAGGTCTAAGACCATTTCCAAGATATACCTGGAAAGAAAAAAAAAACATACAGAAACAATAGGAAATACCATCTGACCTATGGTCACCAAAATGATAGTTTCAGGAGGCAGATGGGCAGCATTAATGGAGGACATTCTGAAAGGAATGTATGATTGAAAACCATACAATTGTCTTTGACAATTAATAGTTATACACTATTAATCGTATAGGTAGTATGGGAGGAAAGTGCATGAATAAATGAATAATAAGAAAAGCTTAATTAAAAATGAACAAACAAACAAAAAAGAAAAACAATTTAACTAGGGGATATGAAATAGCCTCCTGAGGAACTATTACTAAAATGGATTGTAGGAGTGATTATCTTAGAGGCAGAATCTATGGTTCTGAATACTGAATAATGGACTCAGAGAAATGATGATAGTTATTATAGAAAGACTTCAGGCCTTTTGTTTACACACACACACACACACACACACACACATCTATTGTATTTAAATGTCAATTGGGCCAAAGGGCCTAGTGTTACTATTTTGGAGGAACATTCTAAGTTGTATAGCACCCTTCCTTCAATTACCTGTACTGAGGTAATCTGGGTTTGCTGTGAAACTGAATCTTTCATTATTGGGAGTCAAATGCTGTAATGACTTCCCCTAGCTCACACAGGAACAAGTCACCATATCCACAGACAAGTAGTCTCTTTCTCATCAGTCTTATCCTCAAATCTCCAGAGAGGCTGCCAGAACCCATTTCCCATAGAAGGTACGCATGAACAACTTTCTGCTGGCTCACAGATGGCAGCTCCAGGATACATGGATAGCATATGATGTGAAAATGAGCCACATTAAGACTTGTAGATGGAAAGACCCTTATGGAGGAAGGAAAGAAGAGATTATCACAATGGTCTGGACTGCATGCTATCTTTCTAGCAGTGGTTGAGTAATTGGGCAATGTTAAGAGTGCATATGTTTGCCTTTTTACTGATTTATGGGCAGGGGCTAATGGCTTAGCTATATGATCAGGCAAAAGGGCAATAGAAAAACTGGACTAGTAAGGGGGAACTGGAATTGGGCATAGACCTACAGGAAAAACTCTCTTAATTTAGGGCTCATATTAGAGTTGGACATGTCAATGACTATCAAAGAAGCTCCCTGCTAGGATCCAAGCACGATTGGAATCATGGACAAGTTGGTGCATTTCATTGAGGTGGCCAAACTGGTCCAAGAAATGAGTGGACATGGGGGTGCTTCAGCAATGCAGAGATGGGCGAAAATTAGACATATTCTTGTTTCTCTCTTCAAGGCACAAAACAGTAAAGAAGATTGCTCAGCTTTTCAGCAAGGAGACAGTGGTTGCAGATGACAATGGACAGATTCCCAAAGGGGCAGGCCCTGCACATAGTTAGCAAGTCAATTATATTGGAGCAATGGCACCAGTGGCACCAGGTGGCTGAAAAAGGGTCCTCACCGGAATAGATGCTTACTCAAGACTGGGCTTTGCCTATCCTGTAGGAAATGTAATTGGTAAGAATACTATTAAAGTACCAGAACAAAAGACACTGTACCAGTTTGGGCCACCAAGTAGATTTTTTCAGACCAAGGAACATATTTTGCAGCATGGAAAGTGATGCAATGAGCCAAGAAATATCATGTTAAATGGACACACCATGTTGCCTACCACCCTCAGAATTCAGCAGAATGGACAATTGGAATATGTTTTTTACTGAAAACATGGGAGAATATGGGTATGAAGGGCTGGATTACACACCTTCAACAGTGTGTGCTTACACTCAGTATGAGTAGAGACAAAGGAAGTTCACAACTGGGCAGATTTCTATTTTTCTCAGGGATATCTGGAGAAGAGGGAGTAGGGGAAGATGTTGGCATTAATATACCATTATTTCCCATATCATCTGAAATTGTTTTCTTCTTGCCGGAGGTTGCAGTTTCAGGTCAAGGGATGCAGCTAAGGGTATCAGAAGCAGAAGTGATTCCTGAGCAAAAAACTGTAACAATACCCTTAAGGTTGTATTCCCAGGGATTGTGCCTTAACCCCACCTTGCAAAAACAGGGTTAACGGGAAATGTTATTCTTCTTCCTAGTGGGCATGATAGCTCCTTCGTGTTACACCTGTGTAACCCTACATTACATGAATAGGAATGTAATAAAAGGGAACCACTTGCCAGATTGGTCCTGCTAACTGTGATTTGAACTGATACACTAGATAAGCTGGATGTTCTTTCCCAAGGTGCAACAGTTTGGTTAAAATAAGTGACGGATGGGGGAGAAGGAATAAGAAATAATAGCCAAGGGGAAAGGAATGAATAAGTGAGTCTTCCAGAGAGGGAAATATAAAATTGTGTTAATGCCTCAAGATAGACTCAGAGCAAGAGAATAATTTTCCCAAGCTAAATGTCATGGATCAGAAAAAGTGAAGGCAAGATACAGTTAATGGTTTAAGATTAAATACATTCAATTTTATGTGTTTATTTGGATATATTTGATGGATACTGATGTTTCTTCTAGGTTGTTATGTTAAGATGTACTGTAAAAACGAATACTGGATCTTATAATGATGGAATATATTGTATTTAGAGGAAGAAAGCAAGCCTGCCTTCAGCTAGTGCTGACAGCATTTAATAAAAGGAGGAGATTTGCCCTGGAGAGAATTAGAGAACAAAGAGCTTATCCTAGGGTAAGTTTGAAGCCACTCACTCCTCTGAGGATGTTTGCCTGAGTGCACTTGTAGTCTGGCCTTGGACTTTGATCAAATAGGTTTACAATTGGAGGCTTGCAGCAATGAAGAGACAGGCTGAATTTGGGCATATTGCACCAGCACTGTTGACCTATCCACAGATACATGGATAATGGCAAAAGGTCTGCTGGCTTGACAAGCAGGGGGTCGTTTTTACCTGCAGTTTGTTGACTTAACCACATGTAGGAGCTAAGACTGAGTGAGGGTACTAGTCAATCTTGTGTACAGAAAGAAGTGTGAACTCCTACATTTGCAGCTAATGTCCTTTTGGTCCTAGCCACTAGTGGCTGGAAATGAGTTGATCAGAAGCCAAGCAGATGAAGATATTTTGTTCTTTGAGCTAGTATTGATTGCTGTAATTTAATGGCTTGCTCTTGACTGAACTTTGCTTATGGATGCAGATGCAAATTATTCTAACCAGAACATTTTCTTCATAGAAAAATACATACTAAAAATTAAAGACAAGAGGATAAATCTTATAAAACCACCCACATGGAAGCTAATTAACACCTTGTTAGTATACAATTGGGTTATAGAAGAAATGAAAAATGTTTCTCAAAACAAATGTTAATGAAAATTGTTGTGTCCTTGTTGTTAGGTGCTTTCGAGTTGAATAAAACTCATAGCAGCCCTATGAACAGCTGATTTGAACTCTGTCCTATTCTGTACCAATTGCACACTTCCTGACACACTAGAGCCCATTGAGGCAGTCACTGTGTCAATCCACCCGGTCAAGGATCTTCTTCTCTTTTACCAACCATCCACCTTTCCAGGCATCATTACCCTTGTTCAAGAAACAGGCCTGCCTAACAATATGCCCAAAGTATATGAGGCAAAGCCTCATCATTCTTACCTTCAAAGAGGACTCTGGTTGCCTCCTCTCCAAGATATTTGTTTGTTCTTTTGGCCATCCATAGGATATTCAGTGCTCTTCTCCAACACCACAGCTTAAAGGCATCAATTCTTCTTCTGTCATTCTTATTTATTGTCCAGCTCTCAGATACATAGGGAGTGATCAGAAAAAGAATAGCCTGAATTAGACACACCTTAGTCCTCAAACTGATATAATTCATTACTCCTTAATAACTTGGAGATGTCCCTAACCACAGACTTTCCCAGTACAATGTGTCTCCTTATTTCCCGAGTATTGGTATACCAAGAGTCTTTATAGTAAAGCCAAGTAAGATGAAGTTATTGATAATTTCAGTCTCTTCTCCATCCATCATGATGCTGCCTTTTGATCCAGTGGTAAGAATCTTTGTTTTCTTTACATTGAGAGAAAATCCATACCAAAGGCCACATTCCTTGATCTTTTGCAACAAGGACTTCAAGTCTTTCTCACTCTCAGCACGCAAGATTGTGTCATCTGCATAATGTGGATTATTGATGAGTCTCCCTCTGATCCTGATGTCATGTTCTTCTTCAGAGTCCAGCTTCTCAATAGTGAAAATACAACATACCAAAACAGCTAAGGCAGCCCTCACAGGACATTTTGTAGAAATAGGCAAAATCATTAAAAAGGAAGAAAAATATCAAAATTAATGACCT
>NW_006399869.1:3179487-3180976 GCF_000299155.1 Elephantulus edwardii | reverse complement strand
AACAAATTATAAAATGAAGCTGAAGCTGAAACAATCACCATTTTCTAAAGACTACTAAGAGAACTTTCTCCTGTCCTGGTATATTCCTATGAACTAGACAATGCTAGGTCTTGGCCTTGCTATCATCCTCTGAAACAAAGACATTCCAAACATTCCTAACTCAAACTCTACCCCTTTCCTTCAAAGTATAGTTATAATTAGTCAATTGGGTAGAAGCAAGTGAGTGGTTGAAACCTTTAACCAATAGGGTGAGACACATTTTGGCTTTGTGTCAGGGATAAAACTCAATTGGATCGCCAGCCATTTAAACTTGCTGGTCAGAGTCTGCTGCTGTATACCCTTCTGCTGAAGTAATATTTTGCCTTGCTGAGATTGTTTTGTTCTGTTGTGCCTCTGTTGTGACCTTGAGCCACTATTGTACTCCCTGAAATATTTCAGTGTCAGCCAATTATTTTTGGCACAATTACTCAGTGTATTACCTCCTTCTTCTTCTGATGCTTCCTGCATCATTTAAGATTTTGCCTAAAGAATCTTTCACTATTGCAACCCGAGGATTGAATTTATTTTTCAGTTCTTTCAGCTTGGAAAATTGCAAGCAAGTTCTTCCCTTTTTATGCTCCAATTTCAGTTCTCTGCACATTCTGTTATAATGTTTTCTTTTGTGTTCTTGAGTTACCATTTGAAAACTTCTGTTCAGCTCTATTGCTTTATCATCTCTTCTCTTTGTTTTAGCTCCTTGGCACTAATGCAATTTTCAGAGTCTCGTCTGACAACCATTTTGGTTTTTCTTTTTCCTCCTTCTTTGTAACTATTTTTTGATCTCTTTGTGGATGATACCCTTAATGTCATTCCACAATTCACCTGGTCTTTGATCATCAGTGCTCAAATCTTCAAATATATTCTTAAAATTATTTTTAAATTGTAGTGGAATAGACTCAAGAGCATATTTTGGTTCTCTGGACGTGTTTAATTTTTTCAACCTCAATTTTAATTTGTACATGAATAATTGTTGGTCTGTCTGCTCCATAGTCAGCATCTGGCTTGCTTTTGACTGATTATATTGAATTCTCTACCAATTAGTTCCATAGATGTAGCCAATCTGATTGTTGTACACTCTATGCATGGGGCTTTTTTTTTCTATTTCCCTTTCTAATGCAGAATGTTAAACGATCCAGGAGGTATCAAAAGAAGATGGAAGGAATATACTGAGTCATTGTATCGAAAGGAATTGGCAGATCAGAAGAATTAAATGAAATAGCATTTGAGCGAGAGCCTATGGTGATGAAGGCAGAAGTTCAAGCTGCTTTGAAGGAAACAGCAAAAAATAAGGCCCCAGGAATATATGGTATACCAATTGACATATTTCAGCTAACAGATGCTGCCGTGGATGTGCTCACCAAGTTGTGCCAAGAAATCTGGAGAACAACCATTTGGCCAACTGACTGGAAGAGGTCTATATTTGTTCCCATCCCCAAGAAGGGCGACCCAA
>NW_006399869.1:3173863-3177855 GCF_000299155.1 Elephantulus edwardii | reverse complement strand
CAACCTTTGGCTGTCTTCATGAATGATATCCTTTATGTGATCCTACAACTCATCTGTTCTTCTGTCATTAGCATTCAATACCTTAACTTTTTGAGGTTGCTTTAAAAAAAAATTCAGACGAGTAGACTGAAGATTTCATTTTAGTTCGTGTGAACTTTTAAATTTTTCTTAATCTTCAATTTGAACTTGCAAATGGGTAACTGAAAGTCTGTTTCACGGTTGGCACCTGGCCTGGTTTTGACGGCTCATATTGAGCTTTTCTAATGATTCTTTCTCCAAATGTAGTCAATATGATTTCTGTGCAGTTCATCAGGTGAGGTCTAGGCATAGTGTTGCCATTTGTGTTACCTCAAAAGGTATTTGCAATGAGTAAATAATTAAATTTACAAAATTTGATCATTCAATCTACAGCCTCATTTCCGTCACCAAATCTAATGGTTATTTCTGATGGTTTCTTCTTCTTTATTTCCAACTTTTGCATCATGATCCCCAATTATTAATTGATCACCACTTGTTAATTATTAATATTATTAAGGCATCTTTATTTCATTGGTCAATTTCAGACTTTAAAAGTTGGTAAAATTACTCAATTTCCCCACCTTTGGAAAATTTACCTAGAGCAAAAAGCTGTTGTTTGAACACTGCAAAGGTTTAAAATCAAGAAAGGTATGTATCAGGCCTGTATCCTTTCCTCATATTTGCTCAATTTTATGCTGAGAAATAATCTGGGAATCTGTGCCTCATTAATAGGAAGGTGGTGTCAGGATTGGTCAAGACTTACCAACAAACTAAGGATAATACAATCTTGCTTGCTGAAAGTGAAGAGTACTTGAAACACTTGCTGTAGAAGATCAAAGACAATAGTCTTCAATATGGATTACATCAAGAAACAAAACACCATGTGTCTGGACTAATAGACAACATTATAATAGAGAAAGATAAGAAATAAATAGTTAATTATTTCATCTTGTTTGGATCCACAATTAACACTATTGGTACCAGCAGTCAAGAAACCAAAAAGATATATTACATTGAGAAAGTCTATTGTCAAGGATTCTTCTAAGTACTAAGTAAAAGTGATGTCAATTTAAAAATTAAAGTACATCTAATTCAAGCCATGGTGTTTTAAATCTCTTGCTATTCATTTTAATGGTTACCCATAGTGAACAATGTTTGCTGGAGCTTCCCGAGTAAAACAAGCCTGGTAGCAGGAGTGGCTTCCACTTCCGAAATGGCTTGCCTCCGGAAACTCTATGTATGAACAGTGCTCAGGCCTTTCATTCAGAGTGTTGCTATGAGTCGTCTACGATTTGACGGCACCTAACAGAAATAACAACAACGACCTAGAGAGAGCTACGTTGGCCTAGTGGACAGAAAGTTATGTTACCAAGCAGAAGGTGGGTGATTTTAATCTGCAGCCCTCAGGCCGGATTCAAATTGTTTTCCTAGCAAACATTCTTCTAGATGGTATAGCACTGGTCTTTGCATTGCTGTACAGAGGTAACTTGTGGTTGCTGTGATGCTGAACACTGTGACACTGATGTGTCAAACGTGGTAATGGTTATCCATGGTGGACAGTGTTGGCTGGAGCTTCCCAAAACAAGCCTGGAAGCAGGAGAGGCATCCACTTCCGAAATGGCTTGTCTCCAGAAACTATGTACTAACAGTGCTCAGGCCTTTAATTCACAGGGTTGCTATGAGTCGTCTACGATTCAATGGCACCTAACAACAACAACAACAACAACAACATTAATCTCTAGTGGCCTACTGGTAAGAAACTGTATTTCAAACCCAAAGGCATGCTGTCCAAATCCACCAGCTACTCAGTGGAGGATGGACATTTCCTCTCATGAAGTTTGATCTCTCTGAAGGTCCCATGGAGGGAGAGCTATAGGTGAGTTTGACAACACACAACAACAACAATGTCAATGAATCCGAGAGCAATGAGTAAAGATGACAGAATAAGAAATGATGACTTTGAGATATGGTATTGGAGAAGAGTACTGAATATCCCACGGACTGACAGACGTGCTAACAGATATGCCTTGGAGAAGGTGCAGTCAGAGTATTTCACAGATGCAAAGATGAAGAAGCTTTGTCTCACATACTTAGGGCATTTTGTTAGGAGGGTCATCCTTTGGAAAGGGACACCAAGCTTAGAAAGGTGGACAGCCAAAGAAAGCAAGGAAGACCATTAATGAGATGGACTGACATGATGACTGAAGTAATAGGCTCAATCATGTCAGAGATGATGAGGGTAGCATAGGGTAGATAAGGTTCAGCTCCATTGTTCATAGGGTCTTTGTGTTTCCTACTTGAATTGACTTTATAACTGCATGGATCACAATAAACTGTGGCTAACTTTGAGAAAAATGGGAATTCCAGCACACTTGATTTTTCTCCTGCAAAACATCTTGGAATAGGAAGCAGCAGTCAGAACAGAACAAGGAAACACTGCATAGCTCAAAATCAAGAAAGGCGTGCATCAGGGATGCATTCTATCTCCACATCTTTTCAATCTATATGCAGAACAGATCATTTGAGAAGCTGGGCTTTATGAGGAAGAATATAACATCAGAATTGAAGGAAGAGTCATTAACATTCTGTTATGTAGATGACACAACTTTGCTTGTCAAAAATGAGAAGGACCTGACGCATTTGCTGCAGAAAGTCAAGGACTGCAGTCTCCAATATGGATTGAAGCTCAATATCAAGGAAGCAAAGATTCTCACCACTGGGCCAATTGGCAACATTGTGATAGATGGAAAAGAGATTGAGATTGTTAATAATATCAACTTTCTGTGTTCCACAATCAACACTCTTGACACAAGTACTCAGAAAGTCAAAAGACAAATTACACTGGGAAAAATATGCTGTCAGGGACCTCTTTTTAAAGAGAAATTACATTGATTTGAAGACTAAGGTGCACCTGATACAGGCCATGGTTTTGCAATTACTTGTACTTGCTATGTATCTGAGTTGAACTATGAATAAAGATGAAAGAAGAAGAACTGATGCATTTGAGTTGTGGTGCTGGAGAAGAGAATTGAACCTACCATAAATTGTGAAGAGAACAAACAGATCTGTTCTGAAGAATGTGAAACCAAGTTACTCCTTAAAGGCAAAGATTTTGAAGCCCCATCTCATATACTTTGGACACGTTGCCCAGAGAGATTGGTCTTTGGAGAAGGATATCATACCTGGAAGGGAGGAGGGATGATGCAGAAGACTCAGGATGAGATGGATTGGCAAAGTGACTAGGTTAATAGGATTAGGTGTGTCAGAGTAAGTAAGATAGGGTAGCTCAGGATAGGGTAGGCTTCTGAGCATTGGTGCCTAAGGTCACTATGAGTCACAAGTGACTCAGCAGCTCATAACAACAAAGACACAAAAAGTTTTATTAGAGTGAAAGTTTATTAATCCCATTATTTTTTCAGACAATCATTCATATGCATAAATTACAATTAATTTATGCAAGTAGCTTACTACAATGTCTTGAGTTTGTTGCTATGTGCTATCAAATTGCCTGCAACTCATAGTGCTCCTATTTACAACAACCATAAACCTTGCTCTATCCTGTTACCAATCTTATTGTCTCTGACACACCTACATCCATTATCCCAGTCACTGAATCAATCCATCTCATTGAGGATCTTCCTCTTTTGCACTGTCCCTCCACCCTCCCAAGCATGACGTCCCTCCTTGCAGCATGTCTAAAGTATGTCAGACGAAGCTTCAGAATCCTTGTCTCCAAGGAGCAGCCTGGTCTCACCTTATCTATGACAAACTTGTTTGTTCTCCTAGCAGTCCATGGTATATTCAACACTCTTCTCCAGCACCACAGCTCAAAGCCAAAAATTCTCCTTCTGTCATCCCTAATCTTGTCCAGCTTTCTGATGTTGTTGTTGTTGTTATGTGCCGTCGAGTTGCTTGCGACTCATAGCGACCCTATGTACAACAGCCCTAAACCCTGCTCTATCCTGTGCCAATCT
>NW_006399869.1:3152768-3172512 GCF_000299155.1 Elephantulus edwardii | reverse complement strand
ATTTCCTTCAAAGCAGCTTGAACTTCTGCCTCCATCACCATAGGCTCTGGCTCAAATGCTACGTCATTAAATTCTTCTGTATTTGCCAATTCCTTTCAATACAATGGCTCAGTATATTCCTTCCATCTTCTTTTGATACCTCCTGGATCATTTAACATTCTGCCTAAAGCTTCCTTTGTTTTAGCAACTCGAGGTTTGAATTTGTTCTTCAGTTCTTTGAGCTTACGAAATGCTGAACGAGTTCAGCCCTTTTGATTTTCCGACTCTTATCTCCTCGCACATTTCATTGTTTTCTGATACATAGCAAATAATTGTAAAGACCATGGACTTTATCAGGTGCACCTTCGTCTCCAGACTGACATTATTGCTCTTCAGTACTTTGGAGAGTTCTCTGACAGCCAACTTTCCTAATAAACCTTATTTTGTATTATTATCTCCTTCACTGAATTTCCCTGTTTATTTTTTCTTTCTTGCCTCTCATTTGTTGTTGATTGCCTTCAAGTTGAGCACGACTCATAGTGACCCTATGAACAAAAGGTTTGAAGCCCCTCTACCACTATCAACATTTATCAAACTTCATAGAGTTTCTGAAGGCATTTTATTTAGGTAGTGGATGCCACTCCTGGTTCCACTAGCCCCCACTTAATCCAGTGTTATGCATCACTGAGAAACAATCAACTCATAAAACATGGCACAACAGGGATGGATCTGGAGGACACTATGTTAATGGAAGTGACTTAGTCACAAAAGGAAAAATACCACATAAGACCACTGTTCTAAAAATAGAATGGTTAGAGTGTGTGGAGGGGTGACAGGAAGAAGAAGAAAAGAATGGATATATAATTTCTTTATTGGAATAGGGAAAGGGAAGTAAATCTGAAGTGAATAGACTATCAAACCTTATACGTATTGAAATCAACAATCTGGAACAGGAACACTATGGCTCCTTATAAAGCCATGCAGAAACAACTCATTACGAACAGTTTGTATGATAAACATCAACTTGTCTGGAAACACTTGACAAAACCATTGCTTATACATCATTTAAAGTCACCAGGTGCTCTGATTTATATCTCTGCTAAAGGCAGGGAGGATGGCAAAGTATGTAAGGAGTTGCACAATTAGCCTAAAGTTGGTGCCTCTCTGGCAGTTACAATCCACTTGTGGCATCAAGAGATAAAGATGGCCAATCTTTCTTCATGTGATTTGCAGCCTCATGAAAATCCACTGAAAGATCAACAAGTCAACAAGTCTGACTTGACAGCAGTGAATTTTTCAGCTTGCTCTATGTCAAGCTAATTGCTTTTCAGTCACTCACTCATTCATTCACTCACTCATTGCTGTTGAGTCAGAACCAACTCACAGGTTGAATTCCAGAGTCTATAAATCCATCATCTGCTTCTAGCGAGAAAAATGGACAACCTTCTCCTGTGAGGTTTACAGATTCTGAAAACCGTCTGGAGGGTCAGCTAAAAATCCATTCTGACTTAACATTTCATAATATCTTTGTAAAAAACGGAATGCTACAACTTCTAAGAAGGCCCCTGAGTAAACTCTCAGGGAGGCAGGAAGTTTGGAAGTTCTTTTCTCCATGTTTGCAATTAAAAGAGATGGTTATCAGTGCTTAGGAAAACATTCCTGTGGAAAACTTGTTGTTCTTACATATTGTCCATTCAGAACCAATTCGTAGCTGACACTCTAGTGGGTTTTCAGAGGTAGTTAATCACCAGGAAGGAGATTGTTCACCTTTCTCCTTTGAAATTCCTGATGGATTTGAATCTCATGTCCAACTCCTTAACACTAAGCCACCAAAGTGTCCTTGTAAAACTAGCAGAAGGTTTATTTGACCTTTAAAAGGACTTATATACTTTTCCTCCTCCCAACTCTCCCCTCTAGTACACTAATGAACAGAAACCCAAAGTCTCTGTAAATTTTCATTGAAATTAGTAATAAATTTTAAAAATGTTCCTAAAGGGAAAAAATATATATATATTTCACTAAAAATTAGTGTATAATAGTCAAAAGATGGAAGCCATCTAAATGTATATACACTAGACAAAGGTGAAAATAATTTGCATTTCCAGAATTATATGAGTGAATAAACAAAATGTGGTCTATTAAAAAAAAAAAGGACTTATACATACATAGCAAAAGGACTTAGAAAAAAATGACAAGTTTGCTGAAGAAAATGCTCTAAGAAAAGGGAGGTAGGAGTCTGTACTTTTTTCTTAGCACAGGCATTGTTGTTGTTGGGTACCATTAAGTCAGAACTGATGCACAGCTGACCCTCCAGCAGGTTTCCAGGGAGGAGATTGTCCATCCTCCCTTGGAGCACATGGTAGAGGGAGCTCTGGTGGCCTAGTGGCAAGAAGCTGTGCTGCAATCCGGAAGGCATGCTGTTTGTGGGCACCAGCTGCTCTGTGGTAAAAGGGAAGGCAATCTCCCTTGTGTGACTAACTGTGTCTGAAAAGTCGCCAGATGTTCAGCGATGAGACGGTGCCGACTCTACGGTCCACAACAACTACCACATTTGGATTAGCAGTGCAACTCCTAAACCAGAAGAGCACAATCGTATTTTTTTCTTATGTTTACACCTTACATTATTAGTTCTCAGGAGTTGGCATACAGTTTTGGATGCCACAATTAGTTCTTGTTAAATGCCACGGAGTCACTTCCTACCCTGAGATTCCTATGTCACAACTGGTTGGAAGGTGGTACATGGAAGAAGACTGGTAGGATTCCAGGGGACAACAAGGTCTAGAGATCAAGGACCAGAGATGGTCACCAAACATCCTGCAGATGCAGAGATACAGGTACTGATCCCCACAGACAAAAAAGAATTCTTTTATTCAATGTCAATAATGCTGAAGTTAAGAATAAACACAGTGGTAGAAGGAGGATTACCACAGGATTTGTCATCTATACTGATATTGTTTTAAAACATTTTGTTTTCATTTTATTTGAGTGAAAGTTTCAGAGAAAATTGGTTTTCCATTGTTATTCATATACACTTAGTTTATGACATTGATTACAATCTTCACATTGAAACAATATTTTCACCACTTCCTATGTTCCTTGCTTTTATTTATCATTCTGTAATCCTACTTTCAGTCTTTTGACCTGTATCTCTGGAGAAATGCTGCCTTTTTGATCTTGTATGATTTTTCTAAGAACTTGGTATCTCCCGGGTATTATCGTTCATTTTACAGGACTATCTATTGTTTGGCTAAAAGCTGAGCCACAGGAGTGAGTTCCATTCCAGGCTCAAAGGCTTATTAAGGGTCATTATAGAGGTGGTTCCACTAGTCCATATCAAACAGTAAACCCGGTCACTTTTGTGATTTGAGTCTTGCTTCACATTTTTCTCGTGGTTACTCCAGGGTCCTTTACTGTGATC
This sequence comes from Elephantulus edwardii, assembly GCF_000299155.1. Lineage (NCBI taxonomy): Eukaryota > Metazoa > Chordata > Mammalia > Macroscelidea > Macroscelididae > Elephantulus > Elephantulus edwardii. Next base: position 3,169,115 of record NW_006399869.1, on the reverse strand, counting down.
CTTTTCAGAGTGGTCAGCACTGGTAGCTAATAACCATCTATTTCTTCTGGCCTCAGGGTCATGAAAGTTGAAGTTTGAGAGGTGAATTAGTAGCAATTGTTTCCACACATCTTTGGTTTTTCTTAGATCTTCTTTTTGCCCTGGATAAGAAAAGACCCATTGTTGTAGGTTAGGCGCTCACACACAAGTTTTTAAGACCCCAGTTGCTACTCAGTAATATAGGATGTAAAACACTATTTTTTGTGGGCTATGATGTGCTAATTGACTTTGATGTTCTGCAAGACTAAAATCATGAGGTCCCAGAGTCAGTGACTCATTCTCCTAGGACTTTTGATTATGGTTCAGAAGTTTACATGACTGAGACACTTTTAAAAAATGGTACAGTTACTAATTAGTCTAGTCTAATTAGTCTAGTCCGGGACAAATATGTGTCTCCTCTATAAACCAATTGTTAATGATATGACCGTTATGCTTTATCCTCAGACTATTAGAGTCACCACGAGTTTCTCAGGAAACTGTTTAATAAATACTTAATGACCAACTTTCTGTAGGGAAGTTGGGAGGGTCATGATCTTTATTATGTATGATGTCTGCAATGTAAATACTGCCAACATAGTTGAGTTAGAAATACTAATATGGGATCAGTATAAGAAGAATTGGGTCAAGATGCACAATAGCATTTTACCAAGTAAAATGTCCAATATACAGATATAAAATGTATATATTGATTCAAAAGTAAGTATTAAAATTACTTTTAAAACTTGCTGCCTTTGAGTCAATTTTGTCACATGGAAACTATATAGAAGAAAGGACGACTATTCCACAGGGTTTCCAAGACTATAATCTTCACCAGAGCAGGTTTCAAATATTATTCTCACACGGAGAGGATGATGTTGTTGTGGAACTCATTAGTGACCCTATGAACGATAGATCTAAACCATTTCCTGTCCTGTGCCATCCTTATCTTCTCTGCTATACTTGATTTCATTGCTGAAGCCACTGTGTCAATCCACCTTATTGACAGTCTTCCTCTCTTTTGCTGACCTTCTGCCTTTCCAAATATGATGTCCTTTTCTAAAGAATAGCATCTCCTAACAACATGTTCAAAGTAAGTGAGATGAAGATGGTAGGTTCTCAAAAGACCAACCATTTGGTTAGTAGCCCAGTGCTTAACTACACCACCAAAAACCCTACAGTAAAATTATTAGAGAATAAGACATTTGGAAAAGTAGAAAGTCAATAAAAATGTGGAAGATCCTCAATGAGATGTAATGACATGGTGACTACAACAATGAGCTCAATTATATCAACGATTGTGAGGATGGCACATGACTGGGTAGTATTTTATCCTCTTCTATAAAGGGTCACTATGAGTCAAAACTGACTGAACAGTACGTAACAATAATTTCCTTTTTAATGATTATTGTTTTTGAAATCTGACTTAGAAATAAACAATGGACTTCCATGAGCTGATATTGGCTGGTTCCAGTCCACTTCTGTTACTTTTTGAATGATAGGATTGCAAATAAGCACTCATTGCCCATTGCTGCTGTTGTTAAAAGTTGTTGGTTTGACAATGACTCATAATCAAGCCTCGAGTTGCCAAACTAACAGATGTTGTAGGCATAATCTTGAATGATTCAGGAAGCATCAAAAGAAGATGGAATGAATATACCAGTTCACTGTACCTAAAAGAAATGGGCAACATTGAAACATTTCAGGGAGTAGTATATGAAAACAATGGTAATCTTAATAAACTAAGAAATTGAAACTACATTGAAGTGATTGGCAAGAAAACAAGATCCCAGGAATTTGTGAGTTACTAGTTGACATATTTCACCTAAGAGATATAGCCCTGAATGTGCTCATCAGTCTGTGCCAGGAAATTTGGAACATACCTGGTCAACTGACAAGAAGAGATACATATTTGTTCCCAATTGCAAAAAAGGTAATCCCACGGAATGTGGAAATTATAAAACATCATTAATATCACATGCAATCCAAATCTTACTGAAGATCATTTAAGAATGGCTAGAACAATACATAGACAGGGAACCACCAGAGGTTCAAGTTGGGTTTAGAAAAGGCCATGGCACTAGGGAAATCATTGCCAACATCTGATGGATTTTGGCTGAAAGCAGAAAATACCAGAAGAATGTCTATTTATGTTTTATTTACTATGAAAAGCATTTAACTTTTGTGTGGATCACAACAAATTAAGGCTAATATTGAGAAAAAAATGAAATTTCAAACACTTAATTATGCTCATAAAAAACCTATTGCATGATAACAGTTCAGAGTAAGAGGTGGATAGCAAAGTGTACTGGGGGACAGGAGGAGAGAGTAAACTGCAACAATGAAATATTTTTTAAAGAGAAAAGTCAACTGGAGGTGGGTAAGGAGGAAAATGTTCAACAATGAATTAATAGAAATCCAAGTTTTATGTAAACGTGAGTTAAAATATCAATAAAATGTATTTTTTTAGAAAAAAGAATCTATACCTAGACCATGAAGCTGTTATCCAAATAGAGTAAGGAAATATCATAAGGTTTAAAATTAAGAAAGGAGTACATCAGGATTGCATCCTTTCTTCATACCTTTATTCAATCTGTACACTGAGCAAATAATTCAAGAAGCTGCATTCTATGAAGAAGAATGTGGCATCAAAATCAGAGGAAGACTCATCAACAGCCTGCATTATACATATGACACACCTTCCTTGACGAAAGTGAGGAGTACTTGAAGCACTTGCTGTAGAAGACTGAAGATTACAGCTTTCAATGTAGACTATAAACATCAAGAAGACAATAATCCTCACCACTGGACCAATAGACAGCATCAGAATAAGTAGATAAAAGATCAAAATTGCCAATGTTTTCATCTTACTTGGATCCACAATCAACACTCTTGATACCAGCAATCAAAAAAATCAAAAGACATGTTGCACAGAGACAGTATTCTGTCAGGGACTTCTCCAAAGTAATGAGGAACAATCATGTCAATTTAAGGATTAAGGTGAGCTTGATTCAACCCATGATTTTCTCAATCACTTGTTAGGCATCTGAGAGCTGGGCAATGAAAAAGGTGACAGAAGAATTGATGCCTGTGAGTTGTGATGTACTGAATATCTCACACATTGCCCAAAGAATGAACAGATTTGTCTTGGAGAAAGTACAACCAGGGTGCTTACTGGAGGCAAGGAGCTATTCCTTGGAAAGGGTCATGATGCTCAGAAAGACAGAGGATCAGAGAAAAAAAAAAAGAAAAATGAAATGAATTACACAGTGACTGCAGCAATGAGCTCAAGTGTGTCAGAGACGATGTTGATAGAATAGGGTTCACATTTGCTGTTTGTAGGGTCACTATGAATGGCACTTGACTCAAAGTTACCTAACAATGACAGCATAGTGACCCTATAAACAACAGATGATCCTTGCCCCATCCTCCACCATTGCTATAATCTTCACCATGCTCAAGTGTAGCTATTATGTTCCATGATGTAAATCAAAATAAAGCTTCCTTTTCATCCTTTTCACATATGAAGTGCAACACCTGCAAAATTCTCCCACTCCTTCTTCACCTCCCACTATCAGAAAATGGAAATTATTCATCTAATTTCCATAGCACAGATTATTTGATGAACCAAATTTTCTTAGTCAGAGTGACCACTTAAAAAGTAGAAATTGAGTCTACACCTTGTCTCTGTTACATCTTGTTCTATCAAGAAGTTATAAGTAAAGGCTTCTCTCTGTAGGGAAATTTTCAGGCTATCTTACACGTGCTTTTCATTCTAACAGCTCACATTCTCTCTCCCCAGCGGAAGCTCATAGAAGCTTCTCTATTTTTAGATATGAGTTATATAAAGAGTGATAGGCTGAGTATAGGAAGAGTGAATGTCAACACAGGGCATAAACTAAGTGATATGCACAACTCAACTCGACTTTTATCTAGAGAATTTTGTAATGCCTGTAACAGGCTCAGTCGCCCAAGGAAAGTAGCTTTAAAAGCAACTACATTCTATCTATGCTTTTATCCTGGAAAATACTTTGGACATGTTGCTAGGAGGTGTTATTCCTTTGAGAAGGAATTTTGGGAAGAGTGAAGGGTCAGCTAAGGCGAGGAAGACACTCAGCCAGGTGGATTGGCACAGTGACTGCTGCAATGGGCTCTTGTGCGTCAAGAAGTGTGAGGATGGTGCAAGATAGTTCAAGGGAAGATCTTTTGTTCGTAGGGTCACTATTAGTCGTGCTCGACTCAATAGTACCTAACAACAACAACAATAGCAAAGTTAGTCTGAATTTCTCTCTTTTTTTTTCTATTCATGTACATAATAATTTCTATGTGTCTATGCATTTCATGACACAAAGATTTATACACCACGGTTTTTAGCAGTGTTATTCAGCATCACAAGAGCATGGCAATAACCCATGCTTAGCTGCATCCCCATGGGACACAGCAGTAATAAAAATTAAGCAATAAATGAAAGTTTAATTTTGTTCCTAGAGTCAGTGTAAGTTGTACTCGACCCAACAGCAATCAACAACAAAATTATGTGTTTCATACTTTCCTTCATTGACATTGTTTCATATAATAATTCTCATACTTTATAAAATTAATCACCACTGGACTATGCCTACCATATTTCCCTTTAAAGAATTTGCTAAAAATAAAAGTCTGAAGTCAGTAAATACTAGATCTGTAATTTGTCCTATAATTTCCTTTATTACTACTGTTCCACCTGATACATGATCTGCCTTCAAACATGGGTAAATGAAAATGCTACAAAAGAACTTTTGACTGATTCCTGGCCACTTATACTAATGTCACAGTCTAGGTTTTGTTATCTACACAAAGCTTTTGAGCAACAGATTTTGTGTTAGTTGGAAGTAGGTATGGCCATGAGTAAGAAAAGCTCAAATTTGTTGTTATTGTTATTTGCCATAGAATTCTTTGCAACTCATAGTGACCCAATGTACAACAACTCAGAACCCTGCTCAAGCCAACCTCATTGCCTCTGACACACCTACCCCTGTTTCCCCAGTCACTGAGTCAATTAATCTCATCTGGGGTCTTCCTCCCTGCTCTGTTCCTCTACACTTCCAAGCATGATGTCCCTCTCCAAGGACTGGTTTCCTCCTTGCAGCATGTCCAAAGTCTGTCAGATGAAGCTTCAACCTTGCCTCCAAGGAGCAGTCTGGTTTTACCCTCTCCATAACGAATCTGTTTGTTCTCCCAGCAGTCCATGGTATATTCAACACTCTTCTCCATCACCACAGCTCAAAGACATCAATTCTCTATCATCCCTAGTCATTGTCCAGCTTTCTGAAGAATAGCAAGCAATTGCAAAGACTATGGCCTATATCAGGCACACTGTAGTCTCTAGACTGACATCCTTGCTCTTCAGTACTCTGTAGAGGTCCCTGACAGCAGACTTTCGCAATGCAATTCGTCTTTTGATTTCCTGGCTGCTGGTACCAAGAGGATTGATTGTGGAGCCAAGCAAACGAAAGTTGTTAACAATTTCAATCTCTTTACTGTCTATCATGATGTTGCCAATTGGTCCAATGAGGAGAAACTTATTTTTTTTTCTTGATATTGAGCTTCAGTCTATATTTATCTTGCAGTCCTTGATCTTCTACAGCAAGTGCTTTAGGTCCTCCTCAGTTTCAGCAAGCAGGGTCCTCCTTAGTGTCATCTGCATAATGCAGGTTGTAGATGAATTTTCCTTCAATACTGATGCCACATTCTTCCTCATAAAGCCCAGCCTCCTGGATGATATGTTCTACAAATAGATTGAAAAGAAAAGGAGATAGGGCCCACCTCTGGTATACACCCTTCCTAATTTTGAACCATCGAGTGTATCCTTGCTCTGTTTTAATGACTGCTTCATGGTCCAAGTATAGATTTCACATAAGCATAATCAAGTGTTCTAAGATTCCCATTCTTCTTAGAGTTAGCTACAGTTTTTTGTGATCTACACCGTCAAATACCTTTGCATAGTCAATGAGAAACAGACATTCCCCTGGTGTTCTTTGCTTTCAGCCAAGATCCATCTAACATTATAATATCCCTAGCACCACAGCCTCTTCTAAAGCCAGGCTTCACATCTGGCAGTTCTCTATTGATGTGACGCATAGCAGCTCTATAAACCACAGCTCTGAATCTTGCCCAATCTTATGTAATCTTTACCATCACCTTCCATACATTTTAGCCCCTGGTTACAGTAACTGCATCAGTCCATCTTTTTGAGAATCTTTCTCTCTCTGAACATCACCTTTCCCAGCCCCATCCTAACAACTTAGCCAAAGACTGTGAGATGAAAATTTACTAGCCTTACCTCTAAGGTGTATCCTGGTTGCACTTACTTCATGACAAATGGATATGTTCTTTTGATATTCTATGAGATATTCAATACTCCAAGCCAATACCACACTTCTTTTAGTCTTCCTTATTTATTGTTCCATTTTCAGATATATACAAAGCAATTGAAAATACTATGGCTTATCAGGAACACCTTAGTCTTAAAACTGATATTCTTGTGGTTTAGCACAGGAAAGAGGTCCTTGAACATAGATTTCCCTAATGCAACATGTCTTTTAATTTCTTGGCTGCTGTATTCAATTTTGTTCTTTACCTGGATGAATCTTGTCCTTTTTAACTTTTCCATAAATTTTAGAATGTCCACAACAGGATAATACATTTTATTTCAAATTAGTAAAAATTTACTAAGGTATATATAATCTTTCACTTGCTTTCTGTTAGGCTCTGATGACTCTGTCATAAACTGATATTGATATAAATGGAATACTGTTTTCATAATTTGTCCTGCCAAGATTAATAAGCTGGAGTTGATTGTGGAGCCAAGCTTTAGTTTGCTTGACTACACAATTAACCAGCAAGTGGGAAGTTAAAAGATGTATTGTGATAGGAAAGTCTGCTATCAGGGACATCTCCAAATACTGGAGAGCAATGATATCATGCTGGAGACTAACGTGCTCCTGATACAGGCCGTGGTCTCTGCAAACATTTTTTATGCATCAGAGAGCTGGAAAATTACTAGGGATGATAGAATGAGAATTGATGCCTTTGAGTTTTGATGTTAGAGAAGAGTTTTAAACATACCATGAATTTCTAAGAAAATGAACAGGTTTGTCCTTGTTGTTGCTGTTACTATGTGTGTCAAGTTGCCTGTGACTCATAGCGACCCTATGTACAAGAGCCCTAAACCCTGCTCTACCCTGTGCCAACCTCACTGTCTCTGACGCACCCACTCCTTTTACCCCAAACACTGAATCAACCCATCACATTGAGGGTCTTCCTTCCTGCACTGTTCCTCTACTCTCCTAAACATGATGCCCCTCTCCAATGACTGGTCCCTCCTTGCAACATGCCCAAAGTATGTCAAACAAAGCTCCAAGGAGCAGCCCTGCTTCACACTCTCTAGGACAAACTTATTTGTTCTCCTTGAAATCCATGGTATATCCAACACTCTTCTCCAGCACCACAGCTCAAAGGCATCAATTCTTTATCATCCCTAGTCACTGTCCAGCTCTCTGATACCTAGCACACAATTGCGAAGACTATAGCCCAGATCAGGTGCACTATAGTCTCCAGCCTGATGTCATTGCTCTTCAGTACTCTGTAGAGGTCCCTGACAGCTGGCTTTCCCAATGCAATTCTTCTTTTAATTTCCTGGATGCTGGTACCAAGAGCCAAGCAAACTAAAACTGTTAACCATCTCAATATCTTCACCATCCATACTGATGCTGTTAATTGGCCCTTTGGTGAGAATCTTTGTTTTCTTGATGTTGAGCTTCAATTCGTATTGAAGGCAGCAATCATTGACTTTCTGCAGCAAGGACTTCAAGTCCTCCTCAGTTTCAGCAAACAGGGTTTTGTCATCTGTGTAATGCAGATTATTGATGAGTCTTCCTCCAATCTTGATGCCAGGTTAGTCCTGGAGAAGGTTAAATCAAGCTGCTCCTTGGAGGTAAGGAGTCTGAAGCTTTGTCTGACATATTTGTACTTGTTGAAAGAGGAACCAATCCTTGGAGAGGGATGTCATGCTTGCGAGGGTGGAGGGACAGTGCAAGAGAGGAAGATCCTCTATGAGACGGATTGTTTCAGGATAGGTGTGTCAGAGACAGTAAAATTGGCATAGGATAGAGCAGGTTTAGGGCTGTTGTACATAGGGTCGCTATGAGTCGACTTGATGGCACATAGCAACAACAACAAGATTAATAACAGACAATTTATAAGAAGTCTCAGGTCAACATAGTCCCAAATGCTTGACCTGCTGTGTACATTTATGGTTGCTGACATCAGTAGCTCTTCCTTTTCTCAGTTTCCTAACTCCTTTATGTCCCTTGTGCTCAAGGATTAACTAGAAGGTTTCCCAAGACTCAGAGCTGTTAGTGTAATGACTCATGTGACGTTAGGTAGTAGGCTGGTTTTGGAGAAACTGTGGAGAGACAGGCCAGGATCCTGTTGACTGTCGGTTATGGTTGGATGGCAACTGTGGGTGATGCAGGCTGGTAATGAAGAGACAGATGAGCAGCTGAAAGCTATGCCTCAGGCAAGTGAGTTTCTCGAAAATAAAACGATGCCTGGTGCCGAGGCCCAATGAGGTTATAGAAGCTTCTGATAGGGTGGCTATTATATCTCATCCTAATCCTTTCTCCTTAACATAATAATTACTTCAGCACAAAAGAAACTATCACTCATTCACTAGAGAGGACAAGTCCTCCTCACGTTCAGCAAGCAAGGTTGTATCATCTGCCTAACGCAGGATATTGAAGAGTCTTTCTCCAATCCTGATGCCACACTTCATAGAATCTAGCTTCTCAAATAATCTACTCAACATAAAGATTAAATCTGTATGGAGAAAGAATACAACCCTGACACATTCCATTCTCAATTTTAAACCATGCAGTGTTTCCCTGTTCTGTTCGTACAACAGCCTTCTGATCCAGGTATAGGTTCCACATAAGTTCAATTAAGTGCTCTGATATTCTCTTTCTTCTTACTGTCAGCCACAACTTGTATAAGAATTTTGTATAGTCAATAAAGTAAAAATAGGCATTCTTCTACTATTCTTTACTTTCAGCCAGGATCCATCTGACATCAGCAATTATATCCCTGGTGTCAAAACCTCTTTGAAATTCTGCTTGAAATTCTGGCTGTTCCCTTTCTATGTACTGTTCTAGCCATTTTTTAATAATTTTCAGTTATTATTTTGCTTGCTTGTGATATTAATGATATGGTTTCCACATTCAATTGGATCACCTTTCTTGGGAATGGGAACAAATAAGGACCTCTTCCACTCAGTTGACCAGATAACTGTTGTTGCAAAAACAGGAACTACTTATTGCAGAAGATGAAAGAATGCAATGTCAAGAAAACAAAGATTCTTACCACTAGACCAATAGGCAGTGTCATGATGAACCGAAAGATTGAAACTGTCAACAGCTTCATTTTGCTTTGACCCACAAATTAAAACCCTTGGTACCAGCATTTAGGAAATAAGGAAATGTCCTGCACTTGGAAAACCTGCATTTAAGGAGCCCTCCAAATGATTGAGGAGTAGTGATGTCACTCTGAGGACTAAGGTGCATCTTATTCAGGCCATAGCCTTTCTAATCACTTGCTATGCATCTGAGAGCTAGACAGTGAATAAAGATGACAGAAGAAGAATCAATGCCTTTGAGCTATGGTGTTGGAGAAGAACACTGGATATACTATCAATGGTAAAAAAGAACAAACAGATATGTCTTGGAACCGATGCAGTCAGAGTGCTCTTCAGAGACAAGAATGATGAGACTTCACTTTACAATGCTTTGGGCATGTTGCTAGGAGGAATTATTCCTTAGAGAGTGACATGATGCTGGGAAGGGTGAAGGAAAAGAAGACCCTCGACCAGGTTGATTGACACAGTGATTGCTGCAGTGGGCCTTTGTGTGTCAGGAAGTGTGAGGATGGTGCAGGACAGAACAGGGTTCATATTTTTTGTTCATAGAGTTACTAACAGTCGTACTCACTTGACTATACCTAACAACAACAACAAGAGAGAAGCTTTCTGAATGATAACGCTTAGACATCCAGAAATACTTTCTCATCTCAATTTTTAGAACTACTGTCTGTTATTATCAGTCTCTTTATCGGTCTGTCTTTGAGGGCTGGGAACATGACACATAAACTTACAAATATATTTTCATATATGCAAACATAATATGCAAAAATCTCTCTGACAGTGAAAAATAACTGGACAACCTTGACATTTTGTCAGTTGCAGTTATAACTATACCTGTTGAAAAATCTGAACTGCTTGGATTGTCCATGGAGATGAGGAGAGACATTAGTGAGAATTGTCTGTGTGGCCCCTTTCTTCTTGTATTTTGTGCTATCTCACTGATTACCAAATGTGCCCCTTGGCTTTAGTTGAATAGTTAGCCATTGAGAGACCATGTTTCTGAGCAATTGAAGGCCTTGATAAAGTTTAGCCAATTCAATCTGTATGGGAGTGTTTTGTACTCACCACTGCTGCTGAGTTGGTAGTGTCAACTCATAGCAACATTGCATTAAATGTTGTAGGTGGTAAATCTTTTATACACTGGGATTGGCTGATGGATTTAAACAATTGACTTTTCAGGTAGCAGCCCAAAAGCCCAATATATTCTGCACCATCACGATTCTTTAGGGTTTTAAATATTGTTTTTGTTGTTGTTGTTGTTATGTGCTGTCAAGTTGCCTGTGACTTATAGCTACCTTATGTACAACAGCCCTAAACCCTGCTCTATCCTGTGCCAATCTCACTGTCTCTGACATGTGTACCTCATTAGCCCAGTCACTGAATCAATGCACCTCATAGAGGGTCTCCCTCTCTTCTACTGTCCCTCCAAGGATTGGTCCCTCTTTGCAACGTGTCCAAAATATGTCAGATGAAGCTTCAGAATCCTTGCCTCCAAGGAACTGCCTGGTTTAACTCTCTCTAAGACAAAACTGTTCATTTTAAATAGTAAATAATAAAATTGAACATCTATGTATGAATGTCTATAAATTATGATAGCAACAAGTTACTTACTTCAAAGTTGTATGTAGCATATATTACTAATGATAAAATGTGAAAAAACCCACCCAAACAAACACTGAAGTATAGTTTGCCAGTTTGTTGCAACTAAAATAAGTATGTTGTGAGTCAGAGACAAATTAGTTTTTATCTTCAGTTCTGTTTTTAAGTTTTCAGTATCACAGTTAACAGAAATCTTTCTATTACATTCCTAAGCATATGATGCTTTTGGATGTTATTATAAAACTTACTTGTTAAATTGAAAAAGCTTCATTTCTAAATATTTCTTATTATAAAGATATTTTATATTGACCTTCTAACTAATAAATACACTAATTTTATTTCTAATTATAATGATTCATTGTGCCTTATGTTGAAGTTTCCACAGACATGATCATGTTTTCTCCAAATATCATATTTTAATTCTTCTCTTACCATTGTCTTGTGTTTTATCTTTTATCCTTGTCTTATTGCACCATATCTTTCAATGATAGAATTGGTGATTGCAAGCAGATTTATCTTGTTGCCAACCTCAGGGGAGTAATCACTGGTCTTAGGTGGCATCGAGTCGAACACAACTCATAGTAATCCAAGAATAAAACTATTGAACCATTTCCTACCCTGTGCCATCCTCACAGTTCTTGACACACAAGAGCCCATTGCAGCAGCCACTGTGTCAATCCACGTGGTTGAGGGTCTTCCTCTCCTTCACTGACCGTCCACCCTTCCTAGCATCATGCCCCTCTCCAAGGAATAGCCTCTCCTGGAAACATACCCAAAGTATTGAGAGGCAAAACCTCATCATTTTTGCCTCCAAAGAGTACTCCAACTGTACCCTCTCAACACACATCGGTATTCTTTTGGCCATCCACGGGATGTTCAATGCTTTTGTCCATCACCATAGCTCAAAGGCTTTACTTCTTTTTCTGTCATCTTTATTCACTGTCCAGCTCTCAGATGCATAGCCAAAGCAAATGATTAGAAAGACATAGCCTGAATCAGATGCTACTTAGTCCTCAGAGTGACATCATTACTCTTCAATAATTTGGAGAGATCCCTAACTGCAGATTTTCCCAGTGCAATACATCTCCTTATTTCCTGAATGCTGGTACCGTGGGTGTTAATTGTGGGTCAAAGCAAGATGAAACTGTTGACAATTTCAATCTCTATTCATCATGATGTTGACTATCAGTCTAGTGGTAAGTTTCTTTGTTTTATTGACATTGAGATGTAATCCACACTGAAGGCTACATTCCTTGATCTTGTGAAACAAGTGCATCAAGCCTTCCTCACTTTGAGCAAGCAAGATTGTGTCCTCTGCATAATGCAGGGTACTGATGAGTCTCCCTTCAATTCTGCTGCCACAGTCCTCTTCATAGAGTCCAGATTACTGAAAAATGCTATGGAAAATATATTTAATTACTCAGAAAGCATCAAAAGAAGATGGAGAGAATACACAGAATCACTGTATCAGAAAAAAACTGATTTACAAGGAAAAATTTCATGAAGTACCTCAGGGAGACACATTTGTAGCTCTTTTCTATGTGCAGAGCGAAATTTCTACATTGTCCAAAATATCAAAAATAAAGTGAATAAATGAATGTTACTCCTTTATACATACTATAAACTGGTACCCAAAATCTTATACTGCTAAAATAAAGACTATATATGTCATCCTCATCTCATCTGCATTGATGAAGTAAAATTTGAATGGTATTTCAAACGTAATCAGAAAGGAGTCTTAGTGATTTGTTGCAAACAGTATTAGTATAAGTATTTCGTTTATCTTAGTGCAAATTAATGATTTTAAAATTAACATGACTCTCTTATCACATGGGACCAGATGTCAGCAGATCTAAAATAATCCAAAACCAATTATTTTGGCTGTTTTCGATATAGATCCAGTCAGTAAAAAGGGAAGGCCATTGGCTTTAGATGATGAATGACCATAGGTTGGAGCTAGTATTTTACCTAAAGAGCTATTTTCTTAAAAAAATCCAAAGTATTTTCATTCATATGCATAAGAGCAACGTGTTAGATTTCTAACTGAAAAGTTTCTGGTCCAAATCGACCATCTGTTCCATGGGAAAAAAGAGCGGCAGTCTCCTCCCTTAGAGATTCTTAAAGATTTTTGCCTCAGAAATCATGAGGTGGAATTGTCTAGATGTGGTAGTAGACTTGGGCTTTTTTGTTTGGTATATAAGTATTAATTAATACAATAGTGAAATATGTAGAATAATTAATGATATAATTAGTAAATCACAAATAAAAGTTATCTATTATTAAGGTAGGGGTAATAACAATATACATATGAATAATGTAATATAATGATGAAAAACAAATAGAAAAAGGCAATTAGTCAGAGGTTAAGTAATCACATAGCTGTATACTCAAATCCCAGCCACTCAAATTTTCAACTAGAGAGAATGAATTAACACTTCCAATAATCTCTCCAGGCACAAACGGTTTTGGCTCAACTAGCTAAAAAGTTGACAATTTGAATCTACACTCTGTCCTCATTCTGTGCCAGGAGCCAGTTGCATTGACAGCTGCTGACACAACTGTGGAAGTGGAGAGGTTGCAAGGCGAGCTGCAGTAGTATAGCTTCAATATTTCAGCTGTAGTCCTGGGAGATGCTGGCTGCAGTTCTGGGCAGATGTTCTTCAATGAGACAGTAAATGCATTCTTTGTATGCTGCTGCAAGATAAATATCTGGACTTGATTCTTGGCCCCTCGAATGCTAAGCTGCTCATGAAGTCCACTATCAATGTGTTAAAAACCAAGTTTGCCAACGGAAAAGACACTATTACCACAGAAGGCTGTGGAGATGAAGAGCCTGCTGCACAGGCATTGATGGAGTCAGCTGTTGCCTTTGCCTTGATATCTGTACCTTTGCTTCTCTTTAGGTTACATACTAAGACTATGCAATACTTATTGATTTCTTGTATTGAGGAAGTGACTTGCATGTTGCTAAATTTTATAGCTTAAGTATGTATATTGTTGTTTTAAGTGCCGTAGAGTCCCCTACAACTCATAGTGACCTTGTGCACAATAGCCTTGAAACCTGTTCTATACTGTGCCACCTTTACTGTCTCTGATACCTCTACCCCCTCCCCAATTACACCAGTCACTGAATCAATCCATCTCATCAAAGGTTTACCTCATTTTCTCTGTTCCTCCACCCTTCCAAGTATGATGTCCCTTTCCAAGGACTGGTCCCTCCTTTCAACATGCCCAAAGTATGACAGACACAGCCTCAGAATCCTTGCCTCTAACAAGCATCCTGGTTTCACCTTCTCTAGGATGAACCTGTTTGTTCTGGCAGTACATCATATATTCAATACTCTTCTCCAGCACCACAGCTCAAAGGCATCAATTCTCTTTCTATCAACCCTAGTCATTGTCCAGCTCTCTGACACATAGCAAGCAATTGGGAAGACTATATCTGTGTTCTTATTTGTCATCTGCTCCTATGAGTACAACTCCTGTCAGTCAGTTGCTGTACTAGCGAGACTCACTGGTTATTATGCTGCTAGAAGCTATGCTGCTGGTATTTCAAGTATCAGCAGAATCATTCATTGTGAAGAAAGTTCAGCAAAGTTTCCAAATTAAGGAAAATGAGGAAGACAGGGCTTAGAAAACCCAATAAACAATAGAGGAACACTGTAGTTATAGCATGCAGTTATAGCACTGGAGATAGAACCCTCAGATTGGAAAACAATCAAAATGAGGGGGAACATCTACAAATACTCATTAATAGCTGAAACATATATGAAAGGTGAATTTAGGAAAATTGTAGGTTGCAAAAAATGAAATGGAACTCATATATATTGACATTCTAGGAATTATTTAGCTAATATAGATTGGCATTGGCCACTTTGAATCAAACACTCATCAGATCTACTATGCTAGAATTGAAATATTGAGGAAGAATGGGATTGCATTAGAGTCAAAAAGACCACTTCAAGATCCATCCTGAAGTACAAGGCCATGAGCAATAGAATACTGACCATATCTATACAAGGAAGACCTATTAATACAACCATTACTAAAATATATACATCACCAACCACAAAGATGAAGCAATTAAGCATTTCCACAAATTTTTGAAGTCTGAAATCAATTAAACATGCAATTAAGGTTCATACCTTTTCCATCTATATACAGAACAGATCATTTGAGAGGTTAGACTTTATGAGGAAGAATGAGACATCAGGATTGGAGGAAGACTAATCAACAACCTGTGCTATGCTGACGATACAATCTTGCTTCCCAAAACTGAGGAGGACCTAAAGCATATGCTGCAGAAGGTCAAGGACTGTAGACTTCACTATTGATTGAAATTCAATGTCAAGAAGATAAAGATTCTTGCCTCAGGGTAGCTCCATGATAGGTAAGAGAATGATGTTAACAATTTTAGTTTGCTCATTTCCACAATCAACACTCACCAGAAGTCAGGAAATCAAACGATAAATTGTGTTGGGAAAATCTGTTGTCAGAGACCTCTCCAAAGTACTGAGGAGCAATTATGTCAGTCTAAACACTAAGATGTGCCTGATCTAGGCCATGGTCTTTGCAATTACTTGCTATGCATCAGAGAGCTGGACAAAAACTAAGTATGAAAGAAGAAGAATTGATGCCTTTGAGTTGTGGTAATGGAGTAGAGTATCAAACATACCATGGACAGCCAGGAGAACAAATAGATCTTTCTTGGAAAGGGTGAAACTTTTGAAGCTTTCTCTCACATACTTTGGGCATGTGGCCATGAGGGACCAATCCTTGGAAAAGGACATCATGTTTAGAAGGGTGGAGGGACATCCCAGGAGAGGAAGATCCCTGATGAGATAGACTGACATGATAACTGGGGCAATGGAATTAGGTGTGTTGAAGTCAATAAGACTGGCTCAAGATAGGAGGGTAGGGTTTAGAGCTGTTGAACATAGGGTTGCTGTGAGTCACAGACAACTCAATGGCACATAACAACAGCAATGATAATTGATGACTAGAACACAAAAGTTGGAAACAAAAGAAAGGCAGTTAGAAATTATGGACTTGGTGACATAAATTAGGTTGGAGACCAAATGATTGAATGTTGCGTAATTTATAATTTATTCCTTGTAAATTGTTTCTTGAAAAAGCACAAACTGCAAATGTACATGTGGACCTCAACTCTAGGACACACAAGAATCAGATTGAGTACATCTGTGGAAAGAATGACTTAATTGTGCTCATATGAAACTTATACATAGACCAAGAGACCAAACAGAATGAGGAAATAATAT
>NW_006399869.1:3150223-3152668 GCF_000299155.1 Elephantulus edwardii | reverse complement strand
ATATCACATGCAAGCAAGATTCTACTGAAAATTATCCAAATTCTGCTAGAGTAACATGTCAACAGAGAACTGTCAGATGTGCAGGCTGGGTTTAGAAGAGGTCATGGTACTAGGGATATTATAGCCAATATTAGATGGATCTTGGCCGAAAGCAGAGAGTACCAGAGGAATGTCTGTGTTTCATTGACTATGCAAAGGAGTTTGACTGTGTGGATAGCAACAAACTCTCTGAGAAGAGTGGGAATCCCAGAACATTTGATTGTGCTAATGCGAAACCAATTTTTTTTTTTGTGAAACCTATTCTTGAACCAAGAGGCAGTCATCAGAACAGAGCAAGGAGACACTACATGGTTCAAAATTGGGGATGGCGTCTGCCAGGGATGTATTCTGTCTCCATACCTTTTCAATCTGTATGCAGAACAGATCATCCAGGACAAAACTGTCAAAAATTGTGTAGGAGACTAAATTTTTTTAAAAACAATAAGAATATGGCATCAAGATTGGAGGAAGATTCATCAACAGCCTGTGTTATTCTGATGACCCAATGCTGCTTGCTGAAACTGAAGCACTTGCTGCAGAAGATCAAGGACTGCAGCCTTCAATATGATTTGAAGCTCAACATCAAGAAAACAAAGATTCTCACCACTGGGTCAATTGGCAGCATCATTTTGGATGGTGAAGAGATTGAGATTGTTAACAGTTTTCTTGGTTCCAGAAACAACATTCTTAGTACCAGCAGCCAGGAAATCAGGAGACGAATTGCATTGAGAAAGTATGCTGTCAGGGACCTCGCCAGAGTACTGAAGAGCAACAATGTCAGGCTGGAGACTAATCCAAGCCATAGTCTTTGCAATTGTGTGGTATGAGTCAGAGAGCTGGACAGTGACTAGGGATGATAGAGAATTGATGCCTTTGATCTGTGGTGCTGGAGAAGAGTGTTGAATATACCATGGATGTCTAGAAGAACAAATAGGTTTGTCCTGGAGAGGGTGAAACCAGGTTGCTCCTAGGAGGCAAGGATTCTGACACACTTTGGGCATGTTGCAAGGAGGGACCAGTCCTTGGAGACGTACATCATGTTTGAGAGGGTGGAGGAGCAGCCCAAGAGAGGAAGACCCTCAGTGAGATGGATCAATTCACTGATTAGGGTAATGTGAGTAGTGAGGTTGGCACAGGATAGAACAGGGTTTAGGGTTCTCGTATATATCGTAACTATGAGTCACAAGTGACTCAACAGCATATAACAACAGCAACAACAATTCAATCTGTGTACTGAACAAGTCATATGTGAAGCAGATGACACATTTTTGCTTGCCAAAATGAAGAGGACTTGAAGTGCTTGCTACAGAAGATCAAAAATTACAGCCTTGAAAGTGGATTACATCCAAACATCAAAAAACAAGTTTCACCAGTAGTCCAAAATGCAACATTATGATATATGGAAAAAAGATCTAAATTGTCAATGATTTCATCTTACTTGGATCTATAATTAACACCTTTAATACTAGTACTCAAGATAACAAAAGATTTCCTGGGAAAATCCACTATGAGGGATCTCTCAAAATTGCTGAAGAACAAGGATATTAATTATAGTCTAAGGTGTGTCCATGATCCAAGCCGTGGACTTTTTAATTACTCAGTTCCATCTTAAAGTTTTATAATGATCAAGGATTACAGAAAAAGAATTGGTGCCTTTGTGTTGTGGTGTTGGAGAAGAGTACTGAATATCCATTGGACTGCCAAAAAAAGCGAAGACAAGTCTGCCTTAAATAAAGATATCAGGATGCTTCCTGGAAACAAGGATGGTGAAGCTCATCTCATATACTTTGTGAATATTGTTAGGAAGAGCCAGTCCTTGGAGGACATGATGTTTGGAAAATGGGAAGGTCAATGAAGGAGGATAAAAATCAATGAGATGGACTGAAATCGTGACTGTAACAATGGGCTCAAATATATCTGAAATGGTATAGTTGGCAAAAGATAGGGCAGAAGTCAGATCTGCTGTTCATAGGGTCATTAGTCACAGTTAATTCAATGGCATATAATGACTAATGGCAACTTTAGGAACCCTGATGTCCTAGTGTTTAACTCATAAGGCTACTAACTAAAAATTCAGCAGGTTTAGATGCACCAGATGCTTTGTGGGAGAGAGAGAGGAGATCTCCCACAAAGGGCCTTGAAAATCTGATGGTCTCTATGAGTTAGTGGCAGTTGCTATAATTTTAGTACTTTCTAACTGGTGACCTAATGTTAAGAAGCTGAGCTGTAATCCCATGCTGTAACTTGATGGCAGTGGTCTTGGTTTTGATTTTTGGTGGTTCCATAGGAGAAAGGCACAGTAATTAATGAGCTTCTTTACATAGCCAAGAAACCCTTGGTACTTGATTTTACTCTGTAAAACAAAAGGAGGTCATAAGTTGAAACCTTTTTTCCTCCTTTTTTAAA
>NW_006399869.1:3137670-3150051 GCF_000299155.1 Elephantulus edwardii | reverse complement strand
CCCTCATCTGTTTCAATGCAGTATACATTATTGAACACATCTTTCTCAGTCTCCCCCAACCCTGATGTCAATCCTGTTTTACAACAGTGGCACCATGCAGTATTTGTCAGTTTGTACTGAGATACTTCACTCAGCATAATGTCCTCCAGGGTCACCCATTTTGAATAATATTGAATGAGTTCCCTGTTTTTCAATGCAGCATAGTATTCCATTGTGTGAATATACCACAGCTTCTCTATCCACTCGTTTGTTGATTGGCACTTAGATTGTTTCCAAATCCTTGCTATTGTGAACAAAGTCTCGATAAACATGGGTGTGCATATATCTGCTTGGGTGGTGGTTATGGTTTCTTTAGGGTATATTCCCAGCAGTGGAATTTCTGGGTCAAATGGTATCTCTATTTGCAAATTTTTGAGAAAGCGCCATACAACCTTCCACAGTGGTTGCACCAATAAGTTGAAATCTTAATGACAGATAATTTAGTTGGTTGTTTGGGTTAGTGAATTGTAGGGGTTTCTAAGTGAATTTTTTAACACCTGAAGAGAAGTGTCTACTTTTGTAAAATAGGAAAATGACTAGTCTTAAAGAGTTAAAATCAATTGTGTAGAGGAAATTTAGCATGGTTTCTGTCACATGAGAAGGCTAAAATCACAGGTAACATTATGTTGTCTTTAGGTATTACTGAGTTTACTATGACTGGTACATAGGGTCGCTATGAGTCACAGGCAACTCAACGGCACATAACAACAACATGACTGATAGTAACACTGGTAACATTATGTGGTCTTCAGGTATTACTGAGTTTAATATGACTGATAGTAACATTGTGAACAACACATCTGGCCTTGTACTTTCATACACCGTTCTCATGATCTCCAGATTGATTATGCCTATTTTTGTAGTCACTGTGTCAATCCATCTTGTTGAGGGTCTTTCTCTCATTTGTCGTATAAATTTGTCGTATAAACTGAAATGAGATGTGTATAGCTCCTAGTTCAGCATTTCTTAAGCTCAAGGAACTGAAGAACAAATTCAAACCTCGAGTTGCTACAATCAGGATGCTTTAGGCAGAATGTTAAAAGATCCAGGAGGTATCAAAAGAAGATGGAAGGAATATACTGAGCCATTGTATTGAAAGGAATTGGCAAATACAGAAGAATTTAATGAAGTAGCATTTGAGCCAGAGCCTATGGTGATGAAGGCAGAAGTTCAAGCTGCTTTGAAGGAAACAGCAAAAAATAAGGCCCCCGGAATAGATGGTATACCAATTGACATATTTCAGCTAACAGATGCTGCCCTGGATGTGCTCACCAAGTTGTGCCAAGAAATCTGGAGAACAACCACTTGGCCAACTGAATGGAAGAGGTCTATATTTGTTCCCATCCAAAAGAAGGGCAACCCAACTGAGTGTGGAAACTACAGAACAATATCATTGATTTCACCTGCAAGCAAGATTCTACTGAAGATTATCCAAAAATGACTGGAATAGTACATCAGCAGAGAACTGCCAGAAGTCCAGGCTGGGTTTAGAAGGGGTCGTGGTACTAGGGATATTGTAGCTGATGTCAGATGGATCTTAGCTGAAAGCAGAGAATACCAGAAGAATGTCTATCTGTGTTTCATTGATTATGCAAAGGCATTTGACTGCGTGGATCATAACAAACTGTGGCTGACTCTGAGAAGAATGGGAATCCCAGAACATTTAATCGTGCTAATGCGAAACCTATACTTGGACCAAGAGGCAGTCGTCAGAACAGAGCAGGGCAACACTGTATGGTTCAAAATTGGGAAGGTTGTACGCCAGGGATGTGTCCTATCCCCATACCTTTTCAACCTTATGCAGAGCAGATTATCCGAGAGGCTGGGCTCTATGAGGAGAAGCATGGCATTAGGATTGGTGGGCGCTCTTTCAACAATCTGCGTTATGCAGATGACACAACCCTGCTTGCTGAAACTGAGGAGGACCTTATGCACTTACTGCAGAGGGTCAAGGACTGCAGCCTTCAGTATGGACTGAAGCTCAATGTCAAGAAGACAAAGATTCTCACCACTGGACCAATCGGTAGCATTAGGATGGATGGCGAAGATATTGAGATTGTTCACAGCTTCAGTTTGCTCTGCTCCATGGTCAACACTCATGGTTCCAGCAGCCAGGAAATCAAAAACATATTGCGATCAGAATATCTGCTGTTAGGGACCTCTCTAAAGTACTCAGGAGCAGCGGTGTCTCTCTGGAGACTAAGGTGCAGGCCATGGTTTTTGCAATCACTTGTTATGCATCAGAGAGTTGGACAATGACTAGGGAGGATAGAAGGAGAATTGTCGCCTTTGAGCTGTGGTGCTGGAGAATGTACCATGGACTGCCAAGAAAACAAACAGATTCATCCAAAAGAGGGTTAAACCAGGCTGCTCCTTGGAAGCAAGGATTCTGGGGCTTCGTCTGACATACTTTGGACATGTAAGGAGAGACAGGTCTTTGGAGAGGGATATCATGCTGGGTAGAGTAGAGGGACAGCGCAGGAGGGGAAGACCCTCTATGAGGTGGATTGATTCAGTGACTGGGGTAATTGTGATGGGTGAGGCATTGAGATTGGCACAGGATAGATAGAGCATGGTTTAGGGCTGTTGTACATAGGGTCGCAATGAGTCGCAAATGACTCGATGGCACATAACAACAACAACAACAATTTTTTGTATACCATAGAGTCAGAACCATCACATAGCTGACCCTCCGGCAGTAAATCGCACAGGAAGAGATTGTCCATCTTTCTTGTGTGGAGCAGCTGTTGGATTTAAACCACATGTCTTTGGTATTACAGCTCAGCTTCTTATTATTAGGTCACCAGTTAAGAAGTACTAAAATTATAGCAATCAATTAGCACTCTATTACAACAAGTACAATAATCACCATTACAATTACCACTACTAAATATTGGTTTAAAATTCTAAACATTTACTGATTAAAAATGGAAAATTGCAGTAACTAGTTTATGAATAGGACAAACAAAATACTATTCTGAAATTTCCAATAGTCTCTATACTGTTTTATTCAGTAGCTAAACTTGTCATTTATAATCATCTTCTAGAAACTCTGTTTTTTAAGTTTAGATATAGAAACAAAAAACTCATATGCTTGTCATCTTAAAAATACTACATAGACTTTTTTTACAAAAAGCTATTCAAAACTGGCTAGGTGGGTGTTCTCACCAAAACACAGCAAGACTATGACTACTGCTATTCAGAAATTTGAAAGGCCTTGCATTTTCTTCTCTTCAGCGTCTTTTACCTGCTGGCAATCACACTGTCTGGACTCCAGTAAGTGTTCCTATTTCTTATTTAATGATTCAGGACCTTCATTTCCTGAACAGGAGAAGACACACATGAATGAGTTTTACCCATTAGGACACATCGAATTATTTTCTCAAGGAACAGTAAGGTTTCTTTCTGAGAGAATAACAAAAGACTTCTTCCTTTCTCATGCTGGGCAACTAAATGCAGCTTTTACCTCTAGTAAGTTAGAAGAGAGCTTAGTCTTAAGAGGGACTGAATGAAACTCCATTGGCCCTCACAAAAAAAATAGCAGGTCCTTGAGAATATAGAAGTTGAGAGTGAGATTTTCTTTTCCTAATTGTTATCTAATCAGAAATATGAAGCAAGGGAGAAGATTAAAATATACTAAATATGTTAACATTTGTTACTTTAATTTTAAAGATGAGGAAACTATGGTTGATAATATAAAGTTACTTCCATATGTTTTCTAGTCAGCAACCATGATTTAAGACTGAATTGCTTGAGTTCAAGGACAATGTTTTCCTCTTTGCTCCATCCTATCCTGTCTGCTTTGGCTTAACTGAATTTACTGACCTCTGCTTCCAAAGGAAGCAATTAGATTCCAAATTAATACTGGCAAAAATGTTTAGTAATCTAATACCACTGTATCATAGTTATCCCTACCTTACATGCCAGGCTTATTGGAGTAGAACACACTGAAACATATGTAATACTCAGGTTATACAGTGAAATCTATTTCCCTGTGGAAGCTATGCAATAATCCTTCATGATCTGATAAATCAAAATAGGTGTGTGAAGATTAAGGGTAGAACACAACATTGTCTAATCTTATCACAGCCTTAATCAGAGGTACTGAAAGTTCCCTTAAGACTTGGCCTATAAAATCCTCCAGATATTACTAGCGATAAAAGGGAGAAAAGCTGGCTGAGAAGGGAAGATTATTTTTTTAATTAATTTTAATGAAAGTTTACGGACACTTAGGGTTTCCAGTAATTCATTGTTGCACTTTTCTCTCTTAGTACCACCAAGAAATAATCAACATTAGAGAAGTGCATCTTTTTGGACCTAGGGCTCTGTCCAACAAAGTTCCTTGACACAGAAAAGGCCAGAGACATAGAAACTTCTATGGGAATTCCAGATCTACATATGCTGTAGGGAACAAGGACTTCATTCCATAACCATTATGAGAAGGCCTTTCAATAGAACCAGTGCCCTGAATTTAGACTTAAAATCTCCCCAGCTAGCTGGACATTTGGGCTCTTTCCATGTTCTGGTGATGGTAATTGTGCTATGAACATCGGCATACAAGTCTCCATTTGTGTCTCAGTTCTAATTTCCTTGGGGTGTATTCCTAATAGTAGAATAGCTGGGCCATATGGAGTTTTCAATGTTTAGCTTTTTGGGAAATGCCAAACTGCCTTCCAGAATGGTTGTACCATTTTAAAATCTCACCAACAGTGTATGTGGTATATCCACACAATGGAATACTATGCAGCATTCAGGAGCAACAATTTTGAAAAATACTACATAACTTGGGAGAGACTAGAAAGCATTGCGCTGAGTGAGCTAACTCAGTCTCATAAGGACAGCTACTGCATAAGACAATAATTTTAAAAGTACAAGGATAACAAGTAAAACGTTCATAGAGGTCCAAGGGAGGTAGGGGTAGGAGCAGAGGGGTGAGGACAGGTAGACAGGAAGTTACAGGGTTGCACAATTTGGTGGGTGGAGGGAGGGGATAAAGGAAAAGGGAAAGAACAAGTGGAGATCTGAAAAGATGGAGTAATGGTGGGCATAATCCAATGGTGATTAATTTTATAAAACACAATGTATGAGAATGATTGTATGAAGCTTGTTGCCAGTGAAGGAAAATGTGCATGGGAAATCTGCATAATAAAAAAATGGGAAAAAGAAATCTCCCAAGCTGTAAGAGAATAAACTTCTGTTCATTAAAGCTATCCTTGTGATCTCTTTTATAACATAAGATAATGAAGACATGGCAACTAAAAATTTAGATCCAATTCTTCTAATTTTATTTGACAAAGAAAAAACACTGAAATGTTAAACTACAAGGGGAGTCTCTTAGCTAACGGGATAGGTAAAATCTATGAGAATAAAATTTAATTGTTATTTTTATTTTAATAAAATATAAAGTTATATGTCCACCAGAGCTTCCTGTATATTGGACAGAGAGGAGTAAAGAATGGTATTCAACTAATGTTCACATCAGTTGTACCATCAGATCTATAAAAGCCAGAATCTGTGTATGGTTGAAATCTGATTTGGAAAGAAGATACTGTGCATAGTGAGACACAAGTCTATACTGAAAAACAGGTGGCAGCTTGGAACAGAAGTGTCTAGGAACTGGACTTCAGTCTCCCACATATGTGTAAGTGTGTAAGATGTTATCTATTTGGTTCTGATTCATAATGACCCCATATACAATATAAACAGTTTCCGCCTGATTTCTGCCTGATTGTGTGTCATCATCACTATCTTTGTTGTGCTTACATCTATTGACACAATCACTAGGTCAATTGATCTCACTAAATTGAGGGTCTTCTTCTTCTCCTTTTCCAACCTTCCACCTTTCTAAACAAGTTGTCTTTCTTCAGAGATTGACTTCTTCTGACAATCTGCCCAAAGTGTGTGAGACGAAGTCTCATCAACCTTGGTTCAATAACAATTCTGGTTGTACTTCATCTAAAACAGACTTGTTCATTCTTTTGACTATGTACAGTATATTCCATATTCCTTGTCCATGCTATATTCAAAGACATCATTCTTTATTTCTTGTTTTGCTTTCATAAGCATATGAAACAACAGAAAATATCACGGCTTATTTCAGGCACACCATAGTCTTTAAAGTGACATCCTTGCTATTTAGAACTTTATAGAGGTTTTTGGCAGCAGATCAGTCCAACACAATATGTCTTTTTAAAATGTATACTAGGGAAATACTTTATTTTGCAGATAAAATACTGTATAGTATAAAAATAAGATCATAACAATGAATGCCACCAATCTCCGCATTGCGAAAGAATCCTCCTGAAAGCTTTTTAAAAAAATCACAATGGTGTAATATATGTATTTTAAAGGAGCAAGCGCAAATGTACATGAATTGGGAGAAAGTTAAAAAAAATCAGGGATAGTAAGTGAAGGGAAAGGCAAGATACAATAAGCAAATGATCAGATGTTGTCGATATTGTAAATATTGGTATAAAACTAAGTATATGAATGAAAGTTCAATATGCTTTTCAAACCCTTTCTCAAATCACAATAAGGTATAAAAGCAAAAATTTAAAAAATGTTAATGTTAATTAACATTTGATGGAATATTTTGCAATTACTGAAAGCAATGATAATATTTGTGATGATTTACAAAATGAAAAGATTAAAATCTAAGCATAAAATAAAAATTTGAGGGTGAGAAATTAGCCATACAAAAATGTTACCAGCAATTTTTATGAAGAATATTGAATAAACTATGGACTGCTAAGAGAACAAACAGGTTCATCCTGGAGAAGAGGAAACCAGGCTGCCTCTTGGAGGCAAGGATTCTGAGGCTTTATCTGACATACTTTGGGCATATTGCAAGGAGGGCATTCGGAGAGGGACATTATGTTTGGAAGGGTGGAGGGACAAAAAAATGTGAGAAAGATCATTGATGAGATGGATTGATTCAGTGATTAGGGTAATGGGAGTGGGTGTGGTAGAGACAGTGAGGTTGGCACAGGATAGAGTAGGTTTTAGGGTTATTGTACATAGGGTTGCTATGAGTCACAGGTGACTCAATGGCACATAACAACAACAGAAACAGAAGATTAAACTTCTTTGTAAACTTTAAAGTTTCCAAAGTTCACATGTTGTTGTTGTTGTTGTTAAGTGCCATCGAGTAGCAGGCGACTTACAGCGACCCTATGGAGGAGAGTCTTTGACGCTTGGGTGTCTTTCATCCTCTCTGCAGCCAAAGTTCACAAATTGATTCATGTAATTATGGTATCTAAAGTATTCATAAGGCACTTTATTTCAAATTGGAAGCAAGGCACAAGCTCAATAAAATGTAGAGGAACAGTTTGATCAAGTACCGCAAGTGACGGGGATATGCTTTTCCCAAGAACTGTATCTTCCTTCATCTCCTTTATATTTACTCTCATATACTCCAACAAGAAGCATTAGAAGGGACATTAAACATATTGTGAAACTAAACATTTTGAAAAAATAATTTTTTACTGTTATTTTCTGGTTCCATTGATCCAGCAGTGAGAGCAAAAATTTGCAAATTGCCTAAAATTTATTTAGAACAACTTTTTGGACTGTATGATAAGCTGATAGTTATTACTCATCAAGCAAAAATACTGAATAGCAATGATATTAGTTCAGACTAAGAGGCACCTGATTCAGACCATGGTCTTTTATCACTTGCTGTGCATCTGCGAACTGAACAATGAGTAAGGATGACAGAAGAATTGATGTCTTTGAGTTGTGTTGTTGGAGATGAGTACTGAATATCCCATGTATTGCTAAAAGAAAGAATAGGTATGTCTTGGAAAAGGTGCGTCCAGAGTGCTCCTTCAAGGCAAGGATAGTGAGTCTTTATTTGTCATATTTTGGACATGTTGCTAGGAGAGGCTATTATTTGGAAAGGATATCATGCTTAGAAAGATAGAGTCAGCAAACGAAAGGAAAACCCACAATGAGAAGGGTTGACACGGTAAGTGCCACAATGGGCTCAAGTGTATCAAAGATTAAGAGGATGGCACAGGATAGGTATGATTCAGATTTATTGTTCATATCATTGGTATGAGGTGTGTTGGACTTAACAGCACCTAACAAGAAGACGAATCCTCAAATCTACAACTGAAGTTTTTGGTGAAAGTTTCCAAATTTTAGGTTTTGTGACAGTTGTGGGATTAAACTAGGATTTAGGAATAGTAGAAAAGAAAAACGGATATCTTCAGGGTATATTCCCAGTAGTGGAATTGCTGGGTCAAATGGTATATTCCCAGTAGCGGAATTGCTGGGTCAAATGGTATCTCTATTTGCAACTTTTTGAGAAAGCGCCATACTGCTTTCCACAGGGGTTGCACCATTTTACACTCCCACCAACAGTGAATCAGGGTTCCAGTTTCTCCACAACCTCGCCAGTATTTGTTGCTTGCTGTTCTGTTAAATTTTGCTATTTTGACTGGGGTGAGATGATATCTCATAGTTGTTGAGGGACTATTCCTTGGAGAAGGACATTATTCTGGGAAGAGTGGAGGGTCGGCAAGTAAGAGGAAGACCCTCAACTAGATGGTATTTTTTGATCTCTTGACTGCTGCTTCCCTGCGAACTGATTGTATATGAAAGGAAAATAAAGTCATTAAAATACAATTTTTTTCCATTTGTCATATGTGGCTTATTGATCCTATTGTGAGAATTTTTATTTGAAGTTTAATTTTTATTTAAGACTACAACCTTTGATTTTTGGTGATTGCTTCAAGTCTTGATCATTTTCAAAAAGCAAAGCTGTGTTAGTTGCACATTGAAGGTTGTTAATGGACCTTCCTCCAAATCTAAGGCCATATTCCTCTTCACAAGGTCCAACTTCTTGAATCATTTGCCCTATATAAATGATACAACCCTGCTTGCTGAAACTGCTTGCTGCAGAGGGTCAAGGACTGCAGCCTCCAATATGGATTGCGGCTCAATGTCAAGAAGACAAAGATTCTTACCACTGGGCCAATTGGCAGCATTAGGATGGATGGTGAAGAGATTGAGATTGTTCACAGCTTCAGTTTGCTTGGCTCCACAGTCAACACTCTCGGCACCAGTAGCCAGGAAATTAGAAGACATATTGCCAAGGAAAAGTCTGATGTTAGGGACCTTTCCACAGTACTGAAGAGCAATGGTGTCTCTCTGGAGACTAAGGTGCACCTGATACAGACCATGGTCTTTGCAATCACTTGTTATGCATCAGAGAGTTGGACAGTGACTAAGGAGGATAGAGTGAGAATTGATGCCTTTGAGCTTTGGTGCTGGAGAAGAGTATTGAGGGTACCATGGACTGCTAGGAAAACAAACAGATTCATCCTGGAAAGGGTCAAACTGGACTGCTCCTCGGAGGCAAGGATTCTAAGGCTCTATCTAATGTACTTTGGACATGTTGCAAGGAGGGACAGGTCCTTGGAGAGGGACGTCATGCTTGGTAGGGTGGAGGGACGGCGCAGGAGAGGAAGACCCCCTATGAGGTGGATTGATTCAGTGACTGGGGTATTCTGGATGGGTGTATCTGAGACGGTGCTATTGGCAAAGGACAGAACAGAGTTTAGGGATGTTGTACATAGGATTGCTATGAGTCGCAAGTGACTTGACGGCACATAACAACAGCAACAAGATTTAATTTCCCAACCTGAAAGAACTGAAGATAAAAGTCAAGCCTTGAGGGGCAATATTGGAGAATTCTATGGGTTAAATATTAAATGATTCAGGAACCATTAAAAGAAAAGGGAAGGAATTAATAAACTCACTGTATCAAAAGATTTGGTCTTTGTTGTATCACTTCAGAAAGTACTTTATAATCAAGAACCAATGATACTCAAGGTAAAAGTCCAGGATGCACTGACAAAAGAAAACTAAATAATAATTTAGCAATATATAGAATACTAATCAAGATATTTTAGCAAACAGATGCAGTTTTAGACATTTTCACTACTCCAAGCCAAAAAATTTGTAAATTTTTCTGGCCAAGAAACTGGAAGAGGTTCATATTTGTGCCCATTTAAAGAAAAGCGATCCTACCACTGTTATAAAACAGGACTGACGGTGAATTGGGAGGAAACTAAGAAAAGAGAGGATAAATAATGAACATGGCATTGAATCCGACGAGGGAGAGAGCTGTGTAAAGGAATATCTGGTTAGCTATTGTTGGCATGACAAGAGCCCAGAATAAGAGCTGCATAGTAAAGTGGTGGGGGTGGGGCGTTGCTGTATAACAATTAAAGAAAACTTTTTTTTCTGAAAAAAGAAGTGAACTGGGGGAGGAGGCAGGGCAGGGAGGAAAATGTGCAATAATGAATGAATGGAAATCCAAGTTCTTTATAAACTTACAATAAAATCTCAACTTTAAAAGTGCCAAAAGAATGTCTAAATTATTAAGCAATATCTATAATACCACATGCAAGTAAAGTCTTACTAAAGATTATTTAAAATATGTCTTGAGTAGTACATCTACATGAAAATGTCAGAGATTGAGATTACATTCAGAAAAAGGCATATGTTGTGTGGATCCTAGAGGAAAGCAGACTACTGGAAAAAGGTTTACTTGTGTTGTATCATCTATGCAAAGACAGTTGACTACGTGGATCATTATAAACTACAGATACTATTAAGAATGGAAATTTTAGAGCAATTAATTGTGTTCATGAGAACCTTTAGAAGAACCAAAAAACAATTATTCAAACATAAAAAAGGAATATTATATGGTTTCAAATATGATAATTGTACCACTGGTATGGGAATCCCAGAACATTTGATTGTACTTATGTGAAACCTCTACTTGAACCAAGAGGCAGTGGTCAGAACAGAGCAAGGGGACACTGCATGGTTCAAAACTGGGACAGGTGTCAGCCAGAGATGTATTCTGTCTCCATACCTTTTCAATCTGTATGCAGAACAGATCATTCAGAAGGCTGGGCTGTAGGAAAAGGAATGTGGCATCAGGATTGGTGGAAGATTCATCAACAACCTGCATTATGCAGATGACATAACGCTGCTTGCTGAAACTGAGGAGGACCTGAAGTGCTTGCTGCAGAACGTCACGGACCGCAGCCTTCAATATGGATTGAAGCTCAACATCAAGACAATAAAGATTCTAACCACTGGGCCAATTGGCAGCATCAGTATGGATGGTGAAGAGATTGAGATTGTTAACAGTTTTAGTTTACTTGGTTCCACAGTCAACACTCTTGGTAACAGCAGCCAGGAAATCAGGAGACGAATTGCTTGGGAAAGTCAGCTGTGAGGGACTTCTCAAGAGTACTGAAGTACAACAACGTTAGGCTGGAGACTAGGGTGCACCTGATCCAGGCTATAGTCTTTGAAATTACTTGCTATGGATCAGAGAGTTGGACAGTGATTAGGGATGATAGAAAGAGAATGTATGCCTTTGAGAGGTGGTGCTGGAGAAGAGTGCTGAATATACCATGGACTGCTAGGAGAACAAATGAAACTGGGCTGCTCCTTGAAGGCAAGGATTCTGAAGCTTCATCTGACCTACTTTGGTGTGTTGCAAGGAGGGACCAGTTCTTGTAGAGGTACATCATGTTTTGGAGAGTCAAGGAACAACACAAGAGAGGAAGACCCTTGATGATATGGATGCATTCAGTGGTTGAGGTAATGGGAGTAGGTGTGTCAGAGACAGTGAGGTTGACACAGGATAGAGCAGGGTTTAGGGCTCTTGTACATAGGGTCGCTATGAGTCGCAAGTGACTCAATGGCACATAACAACAACAACAACAACAAACCACTGTTAGAGATAAATTAATTACTATGAGCCAATTTTATTTCATGACAACCCCATGATTTGTAGAGTAGAACTAAGAATTTTATTCCATAGGATTCTCATAACTGTAACCTCTTGTTAGTAGATGGATAGATTTTCTTTTCAAAATATTTATGGGTGCATTTGAAATACCAACCTTTCAATTAGTCACTGAGCCCTCTACAGTTTGAACCATACAGAGAACAGACAATCTCTGGCTCTCTTTCTGTCTCTGACTCTATCTGTTTGAATCTATGTTCATAGATGATAGATAGATAGATAGATAGATAGATAGATAGATAGATAGATAGATAGAGTCCTTGGAGAAGGACATCATGCTTGGAAGGGTGGAGGGACAGTGCAAGAGAGGAAGACCCCACATATATAAACAACTATGTATATATACAACTATATTTTTTTTGAAGCAGAAGAAGCACCCACTTCTTAAACAACATGTTTCTGGAAACCCTTTGAAATGCCTATGGTTGTAGAGGGGCTTCAAATCTTTTATTCAAAGGGTCTCAGTGAGTTGTGCCCTACTTGAAGGCAATCAACAAATATATATA
>NW_006399869.1:3109160-3137570 GCF_000299155.1 Elephantulus edwardii | reverse complement strand
ATCCTGCAGAGGGTTTTCAGAGGCAGTTAATAGCAGGGCAGGAGATTTCCCATCTTTCTTCCATGGAGCAGCTGGCGGATTGAAACCATATGCCTTCAGGATTGCATAGTATGGCAAATTAGTCTCATTTCCAAATCTGTCTTTAAGCAAAATATGTACATAAGTATGCATATAATTTAAATGTTTTTCCTATTTTATAGTATATAGTGTACCTTTAAATACATAAAAATGATTTTAAAAATCACTACCAAATAAACTAAAACAATATAACATCATCTCACCTCATAGCTTTTAGAACTAACTCATAGCTGACCCTCTAGCAGGTGTTCAGAGGCTAAAAACTGCACAGAAGGAAATTGCCTGTCATTATTTCATGAATAATTGTGGGACAACAATTAGTATAGCAATACAATAAGAAGGATTTACTATTTGGTGAAAATTAGTATTTATTTGTTACTAAGATCTATTGTACATACTTCAATTTAAAAATAATAGGTTTTACAGTGATTTACTTGTAACTATAACTTATTCCTAACTTGAGGACTAAATGTACTTATAAGTATAGTTTTGAAAATGTTTTTTGGCTATTAGTTGGAGGATTTTAATTTTCCTTAAACAATTTAAGTAAGTGTTTATATTTCCTTCCAATTATCTTTAGCTTTCAGTTCTATACCACTTTGAGCTCTGTGGGGTCCAAGTTTTTTATTCAGTTTAGAATTCAATATATTTAAAACATATTATGTTTCTAATATCGGGTAAAAAATATCTGAAAATCCATTGTAGTGTAGATAGTTCCAACTCACAACAGTTCTGTAGCACAAAGTAACACTGCCTCATAGAATTTCCTAGGCTGTAATAGACCATCAACTGTTCATGTGCAAGTTCAAACTGAAGCTAAAGAAAATTAAAACAAATCCTCAACAATCAAAATATAACTTTGAGTCTATCTCACCTGAATTTAAAAACCATTTCAAGATTTGCGGCTCTGAACACTAGTGAAGACCAGATGAGCTATGGAATGATAAAGAATACATGTAGTGTGTAAAACGTCATTACTAAGACAAAAAAAAGAAGGAAAAACCAAAATGAATGTCAGAAGAGACTGAATATTGCACTAGAATGCTGAGAGCCAAAGCGAAAGGAATACATCCGAAGGTTAAGGAAATGAACAGAAGATTTCAAAGGGCAGCTCAGGAAGATAAAACTAAATTTTAGAATGAATCTTGCAAAGACCTAGAGTTAGAAAATAATAAGGAACAAATTGGCCTGACATTTCTTAAGATTAAGGAACTGAAGAAGAAATTCAAGCCTTGAGTTGTAATACTTAAAGATTTGTGAGCAGAATATTGAATGATTCAGTAAGCTTCAAAACACGATGGAAGAAATAACAGAGTCATTGTACCGAAAAGAATTAGCTGACACAAAGGAATTTAGTGAAATATTATATAATATAGAAGCAATGGTGATGAAGCAGGAAATTTGAGATTCTCTGAAGGAATTGCCAAAAATAAGACCTTAAGAATTGACAGACATTATGCTGAGTGAAATATCTCAGTCACAAAGGGACAAATACTACATAGTGCCACTGTTGTAAAATAGGACTGACATCGGGGTTGGGGGAAGACTGAGAAAAATGAGTTCCATAATGTATACTGCATTGAAACAGATGAGGGAGAAAACTGTTTAAAAGGGATATGTGATTAGGTATTATTGTCATGACAGGAGTCCAGAACGAAGGCTGCCTAGTGGAGTGGGCCTGGGGGGAGGGATTGTAAAACAATGGGGGAACTTTTCTTTTACTTTTCAAAGAGGAGAGTGCACTGGGGTGGAGCGGTGTGCAGGAAGAAAAGTGCAACAGTGAATGAATGGAAATCCAAATCTTTGTAAACTTTCATTAAAATTAATAAAAAACAAAAAAGAATTGACAGAACCAGTTGACATATTTCAACAAACAGATGCAGCCCTGGGTGTGCTGACCAGATTTTATCCAGAAATCTGGAGGGCAACTGACTGGAAGAGATCCATTTTATTCTCCTTTCCAAAAAAAGTGACACGGCATAGGGTGGAAATTATTTAACAATATCACTAATATCACATACAAGCAAAATCTTGCTGAAGATTATAAAAAAATTACTGGACAATCAACAGGAATCTACCAGAAATACAAACTAGATTTGGTAGGGGCTATGCTCGACTCCATGGTCAACACTCTTGGCACCAGTAGCCAGGAAATAAAAAAAATGTATTACGATGGGAAAGTCTGCGGTTGGGGACCTCTCTAAAGTGCTCAAGAGTAACGGTGTTTCTCTGGAGACTAAGGTGCACCTGATACGGGCCATGGTTTTTGCAATCACTTGTTATGCATCAGAGAGTTGGACAATGACTAGGGAGGATAGGAGAATTGACGCCTTTGAGCTGTGGTGCTGGAGAAGAGTATTGAATGTACCATGGACTGCCAAGAAAACAAACAGATTCATCGTTGTTGTTGTTGTTGTTATGTGCCGTTGAGTCGTTTCCAACTCATAGCGACCCTATGCACAACAGCCCTAAACCCTGCTCAATCCTGTGCCAACTGCACTGCCTCTGACACACCCATCCCTATTACCCCAGTCACCGAATCAATCCATCTCATAGAGGGTCTTCCCCTCCTGCGTTGTCCCTCAACCCTCCCAAGCATGATGTCCCTCTCCAAGGACCCGTCCCTCCTGGCAACATGTCCAAAGTATGTCAGATGAAGCCCCAGAATCCTTGCCTCCAAGCAGTATCTTGGTTTAATCCTCTCCAAGACAAATCCGTTTGTTTTCCTGGCAGTCCAAGGTACATTCAGTACCCTTCTCCAGCACCACAGCTCAAAAGCATCCACTCTCCTTCTGTCCTCCCTAGTCATTGTCCAACTCTCTGATGCATAACAAGCAATTGCAAATACCATGGCCTGTATCAGGCGCACCTTAGTCTCCAGAGAGACACTGTTGCTCCTGAGTACTTTAGAGAGGTCCCTAACAGCCCACTTTCCCATCGCGATACGCTTTTTGATTTCCTGACAGATTCATCGTAGAGAGGGTTAAACCAGGCTGCTCCTTGGAGGCAAGGATTCTGGGGCTTCACCTGACATACTTTGGACATGTTGTAAGGAGAGACAGGTCTTTAGAGAGGGACATCATGCTGGATAGAGTAGAGGGACAGCGCAGGAGGGGAAGACCCTCTATGAGGTGGATTGATTCAGTGACTGGAGTAATCGGGATGGGTGTGTCAGAGGCAATGAGATTGGCACGGGATAGAGCACAGTTTAGGGCTGTTGTACATAGGGTCACTATGAGTCGCAAATGACTCGACGGCACATAACAACAACAACAACATGGCTTTAGAGACATTATAGCCAATGTCAGATGGATCTTGGCTGAAAACAGAGAGTGCTAGAGGAATGTTTATTGTCAATGTTTTTCATTGACTAGGCAAAGGCATTTGACTGTGTGGATCACAACAAATTATGGCTAGCATTGAGAAGAATGAGAATCCAAAAACACTTGATCATGCTCCTTTAAAACCTATTCTTCAACCATCAAACAGTCAAGTAACAGAACAAGAAAACTGCATGGTTCAAAATCAAGAAAGGAGTTTGTCAGGGATGCATACTTTGTCCACACCTTTTCAATCTATACGTGGAGCACAATGTTTCGGAGACTGGACTCTATGAAGAAAAATGATGCATCAGAATTGGAGGGAGACTCATAAACAACCTGCATTATGCGTATGACACAGCCTTGCTTGCTGAAACTTGGATTTGAAGTGTTTGCTGCAGAAGATCAAGGACTGCAGTCTTCAATATAGATTTAACCGCAATATTAAGAAAACAAAGATTTTTAACCATCAGGCCAATTGGAAGCATCATGACAGATGGAGAAAAGATTGTGGTCGCTAATCATTTCAGCTTGCTCAGTTTCACAATCTAAACTCTTGGAACCAGCAGTCAGGAAATCAAAAGACAAATTGCACTGGGAAAAATCTGCTGTCAGGGACTCCTCCAGAGCTCTATAGAGCAATGATGTCAATCTGGGGACTAAGGTG
Organism: Elephantulus edwardii; assembly: GCF_000299155.1. Classification (NCBI taxonomy): domain Eukaryota; kingdom Metazoa; phylum Chordata; class Mammalia; order Macroscelidea; family Macroscelididae; genus Elephantulus; species Elephantulus edwardii. The sequence continues at coordinate 3,133,505 of NW_006399869.1, read as the reverse complement.
CACCTGAACAGGTCATAGTCTTTGCAATTGCTTACTATGCATTAGAGAGCTGGACAGTGACTAAAGATGACTTAAGAAGAAGCCATGTTTTTGAGCTGTGGTGTGGGAGATGACTATTGAACATACCATAGACTGCCAACAGAACAAACATGTCTAACCTAGAGAGAGTGAAACCAGGTTGCTCATTGGAGGCAAGGATTGTGAAGTTCTGTCTCATATACTTTGGGCATATTGCCAGGAGAGATGATTCATTGAAACAGGGAAACAAGCTTGAAAGGTTGGAGAGTCAGCACAGGAGAGGAAGACCCTGGGTGAGATGAATTGACACAGTGATGGGGGCAATTGGAGGAAGGTGTGTCGGAGACAGTGAGATTAACGCAATATGGGTCAGGGTTCAGAGCTATTGTTTATGGGGTGACTGTGAGTCATAGCTGAATAGATAGCACATAAGAACAACAACATAATCTTTACAGAAACAAATTACCACATCTTTCTCACAAAGATCATCTGGTGAGTTTGTGTCACCGATCTTTAGATTTGCAATAGAGTGCTTATCCACTGAGCCACCAGGACTCATTTATTAAACCTAATTAAAAAATGGAAATAGTAGCAGGGTTACCAGTATATAAAAGAGAATATCTCTATCGTGGTGTTCTTTGGATCCTCTATCTTATTTCTTCATCTCATTTTCTAATATTTTACGATAATTGCAATTCTTCATCAAAACAGTCATTTCTTTTTTATTGGGATTTTTACCTCTGAAAATTATCTGTTCATCTTTTATAGTAGAAGGATATTTATTAGCTTCTCTTCTGTAACTAATTTTTCATAATTGGCTGCTGCAATGATGAATTCAACTGAGAAATCTCTTCAACTTTAAAGAAGAGAGCAAAAATCTTACAATGATTAATAATGATAATTATATAACCATGAACCAGTAATAAGAGAACACTGTTATCAAGTTGTTTCAGCTATTCTTGCTTGCATCAGGATGAAAATGTTAGAAAAGTGCATCCCAAACAGTTTTTGCTGAAAAAAGAAATAAATTATTTACTTGTTGGCTTTATTTTTAGATAATTTTCAAGCTGTATTTCTCATTGAATTACTGTCCAACTCATGAAAAAAATACAGATGGCCATGTGGAAATCTTAAATGGAAAAACGGCATCTCTTTCTGGATTCTCATTTTTGTGTGTTGTACACATAGTAAACTACAACAACAACAAAAAATAGTCATATTAATAGATAACACTTCTTAAAAGATACATGCCAGATATATTTGTATTAGATTCCATTATGATTTTGTTAGAAATGTAACTTAGAGAATGTGCACTTTCAGCAAAGACTTAAAAGAAATGTATTAAATCCATACTTAGTGCATTCTTTACTTTCATCCAGGATCCATATGACAGCAGCAATGATATCCTTAGTGCCATTGGCCTCTTCTAAATCCTACTTGAACTTCTGGCAGTTCCCTACCTATGTATTGTTCTAGATATTTTTTTTTGTTCTAGATATTTTTGAATGATCTTCAACAGTATTTTGCTTGGATGTGATATTAGTGATATAATTTGATAGTTTCCGCACTCTACTGGATCACCTTTCTTGGGACTGGGAACAAATGTGGACATCTTCCATTCCGTTGGTCAGACAGCTGTCCTTCAAATTTCCTGGCATAGACTAGTGAGCGCATTCAGGGCTGCATCTGTTAACTGAAATAAGTCAATTCGTATCTCATCGATTCCTGGCATCTTGTTTTTTGCCAATGCCTTCAATTCAGCTTTCAGTTCCTCCACCATTACTACTGTCTCTTGCTCATACTGCACTTCCTGAAAGTTTTTAGTATCTGTCAGTCCTTTTTGGTACAGTGACTGTCTATTCCCTTCATCTTCTTTTGATGCTTTCTGTGACATTCAAAATATTGCCCATAGCATCTTTCAATATTATGACTTGAGGCGTAAATTTGTTTTTCAGTTCTCTCAGCTTGAGAAATGGAGAGTGAGTTCTTCCCTTCTCATTCCCCAATTTCAGCTTTCTGCACTTGCCGTTATAGGACTTTGCTTTGTCTTTTCAAGCTGCCTTTTGAGATCTTCTGTTCAGCTCTTTTACTTTGGCATACTTTCCTTTTGTTTTTGCTTCTTGACATTTTAGTGCAATTTTCAGATTCTCTTATTTTTTTAATATTTAAAAAAATTTAATTGTTGTTTGAACAAAAGTTCACAGAACCGTCATTCATTGTTGCACATTTTATTCCTCCCTTCCTTGCCCCTCTCCCAGTTCACTTAAAAAAAAAATATTTGTTCATTGTTGCACAATTACCTCTGCCTCTCCAGTCCTCTTTGCAATGTGCTTCTTATTCTGGGCTGTCGTCGTACGTATAATGGCTAATCACATATTCCTTTTAAACAGTTCTTTCCTTCATCTGTTCCAATGGAGTATTCCTTTTTAAAACCTCTCAGTTTTTCCCCAACCCTCATGTCAGTCCTGATCTATAACAGTGGCATTATGCAGAATTTGCCCTTCTGTCACTGAGATATTTTACTCAGTATAATGACCTCCACGGTCACCCATGTTGTGTGATATTTTATGAGTTCTTTGTTTTTCAGTGCTGCATATTATTCCATTGTGTGAATATGCCATAGGAAAACTATGGTATATTCAGAATCTCTTTTAACATCTGTTTTGATTTTTTTCTTTCTCTCTGCCTTTGTATTAACCTTTTGTTTTATCCATGGATGATATTCTTGATCTTGTCCCATAAGTCATCTGGTCTTCGATTATTGGTGTTCAATGCTTCAAAACTATTTATTCTTAAGATGATCTTGAAAGGAGATCATTGGGATTTCATTGCTGATGTCAGATGGATCCTGGCTGAAGGCACAGAATACCAGAAGAATGTCTATTTATGCTTTACTGACTATGCAAAGTCAATGTGGATCATAACGAGTTATGGTTAACATTGAGACTAATGGGAATTTCAGAGCACTTAATTATGCTCAGGTGGAACCTATACATAGACCAGGAGGTTGTTGTATGAACAGAGCAAGGGAACATTGCATGGTTTAAAAATAAGAAGGTAGTTGTCAGAGTTGTATTCTTTCTCCGTACGTATCTATTTAATTGGTATGCTGAGCAAATTACTCAAGAAGCTGGACTTTATGAAGAGGAATGTGGCATCAGGATCTGAGGGAGACTTATCTATAATTTGCATTATGCATATGACAAAATCTTGCTTGCTAACAGTGAGGAGGACTTGAAATACTTGCTGCAGGAGATCAAGGAATGCAGCCTTCAATATGGATTAGATCTCAATGTCAAGAAAACAAAGATTCTTACCACTGGGCCGATCGGCAGTAATCTGATAAATGGAGAAAAGATTGAAACTGTTAACAACTTCATCTTTCTTGGATCCATAATTAACACCTTTGATACCAGCAGTCAGGAAATTAGGAGATGTATTGCATTGAAAAACCCTGTAGTTAGAGACCTCTCCAAATTATTGAGGAGTAATAATTTCAGTTTGAGGACTAGGGTGCATCTGATTCAGGCCATGATCTTTCTAATCACTGCTGTCCCTCTGAGATCTGGACAATGAATAGAAATGACAGAAAAGAGTTGATATCTTTGAGCTGTGATGTTAGAAAAGAGCACTGAACATCCAATAGACTGCCAAAAGAACACATAAATATGTCTTGGGGAGAGTACACCTAGAGTATTCTTTGGAGGCAAAGATGATGAGGCTTTCACCTCCTGTACTTTGGTCAGGTTGCTAGGAGGGGTTATTCCATGAAGAAAAACATGATGCTTGGAAAGATGGAGGATCGGTGAAGGAGAGGAAGACCTTTGGCCAGGTGAATTGACACAGTGACTGCTACAATGAGGTTTAATGTGTTAGGAAGGGTGAGGACAGCACAGGATAGAATAGGATTCAGATCTGTTCTTCATAGGGTCACTATGGGTCATACTCGACTTGATGGTACCTAACAACAACATACTTAGAGGTAGGCATATGTGATTTTTTTTCCCTGCAATGAAATTTGTTTTAATAGTTTTTAAAAATAAACATTAAATCACTCATTTCATTTTTAGGGCAGTAGTTACCAATAATGTTTTGAAAATTCATACTCACAAATGAGTAAAACAGTTTAATTATAAATATGTAATAATTGAAAATTAAGCATATAGTTCAAGAGTCAAAGTACATAGATAAATTAGGCAGTTGTCAGTGTGAATGTTTTCATTCATTTGAAAAATGAGAGCACCACATATTACTTTATTAGCGTTTTTCTGTGCTTTTTTTTATTTCAGATTGTTTTGTGCTTTCATTCTTTCTCTTAAAAACAGTCCTGCTGGCTTTAGTTCACTTCTTTGGTTTAACAGCTTAAAGGAAAGTTTTCAGAGAAAGAGGTCAGACATCACCCTAGCAACCTTGTTTGAGGGAAATGTTATATCCTAACACATAGGACAAACAAAGCCATCATCTGACAGGCTTATTTTAGCTGGTCACTTCTTAACTTGTTCTGTTGCCCTACTGAAAAGGACTTAAAGATGCTAAAAGCATTCTTTAAATGAACAATATGCAATTTCAAGATACATTATTTGTACTCAGGCTAATATATTCACAAGTAACTAGGTGGGCATGAGGTAGCTTTTCAATAAGGGGTGTGTGTGTGTGTGAAAAATTTAGTTCTGTTGTTGTTTTTGTTAAGTGCTGTCAATTCGAGCACAATTCATAGTGACCCTAAGAACAAAAAACTGTGTTCTGTAACTATTGTTTCTCTAAATTCATAGAGTTTCTAGAAGCATGTAATTTAGGAAGTGGGTGCCACTCCTGCTTCCAAGCCTGTCTTAATCTGGGAGCTCCACTAAACACTGTCCATCATGAATAACCATTATGCTGCTTGACACCCCCCCCACCCCAGCAATGGCACAAGGTTCAGCATTACAGCAAACCCAGATTGCCTCAGTACAACAAGCTAACAGACCAGTGCTGCATCACTTAGGACAATATTCATTTCAAACGCAATTAACACCAGGACTTCCATCAGATGCTCCGCTGGAGAAGGTGGGGCAATCTCCTCCTGTGCTAGTCATGGCACACAACAAGAAAAATAAGTAAAAAAAAAATAATAATAGCAACAACAACCACAACAGGGTTGAAGGTTCAACAGGCTTTTAAATACACAGGCCTGCCACCAGGCCCTGAGTGATTCTAAACAAGAGGATTCCAGTTCACAGCTCATTGTTAGCCAAATCCAGCAAATCCAATCAGCTCACACATGGTTGTAAACAAAATAAAAGCAACCAAACAGTCCCACCCAATCCTCAGACAAAACAAGAACTCACCTTTCAGAATCCAACAGTTTCACACATGGACCTTCAAACTGGAGACTCAGTTGGGACTCAGCCAACTTTTAAATACAACAATAACAAGTGTTGTAATGCACACATGGTTTTCTCCTTGATTTGGAATCATCTCAGTGGTAATGGAAAGCAAAAATAAAAAGATTGAACAAAGTTTTAATTAAAACACCAGAAGACTACTTCTCAATGTGAGTATTATCTCTCTTAGTACTTTATTTTCTCTGTTTTATCATAAGAACTTTTTTTTTTCAGTCTGATCCAAGAGAAAGAAAACAAATTACAGGTAAAGAGGCATTTTTAGCTTTTTTTGTTGTTCTCATGTGCCATGGAGTCACCTGCAACTAGCAGTGAGTGACCTTATAATAGTCATATTGTTATGTTAGCAGGCACCGAGTTCTCTTTATCAATAGTAGTGGTTCTCTATATAAATTGTCACAAAATAATAATTGTCCAATTTTCTTCACATTGAGGAAAGGCTTAAGTTATAGTGGAGTCACTCTGGAATTCCAATAGCAAATTACTTTGGGCCAAAAGCTAAGTGGACTTTTAACCACTATATCTAAATCAGTTCATTACCAATAATAGAGATTGAAAAGAGGAACCAAAGTAGTCAAGGAAAATGTGAGAGTGAGTACTGCTGACCTTACTTTGAGGATAATTGCATTTTGATTATTATTATTTCACAATCTAGAATGTCACGAGAAAAGATTTTCACAAGAATTCAAGAACACAATAAATACATAAATAGCATGGCCCGTCCTCTCTACAATTTGAAGACCAATTTCTTGCCCTAGCAATCTAAGACCCAGTCAGTGCTTACTTTCAGTGCCTGCTGAGTGGCTTTTCTCACCTCTTTTCCTCCCATATATTAGTGTCTATTCTGTGTTTAACTCTACGGTCTCATAAAGGTGTTAAGTGGTAGTATAAATGTTGGATGAGCACTCATATTTCTCATAGCACTATGAAGACACATGTTCTTTCAAGAGTATAATTTGGCAATACCTGTCAAAAGTTTATACATAAAATATTCGTATTTTCAGATCCAAGAATTTTCCCATCATCAATTTTATAGTGAAGAAACAATCATTACTATCCATAAACACAGGTCCCTGAGTGGTGTAACTGTGGTGTTTGTCTACTTACCTAAAGATTGAAGATTAGAGCTCACCTATTGTTGTTGTTATTGTGTACTATTGAGTCTGAGCCGACCCATAGATGACTCTCCAGTAGGTTTTCAGAAGCAGTTAATGGTCCCTCAGAGCATCTAGTGGTCTCAAACCACATGTTTTCAGGATCATAGTGCAGCTTCTTGCCACTAGGCCATCAGAGCTTCCTAGAGCTCACCTAATTGTATAATAGAACAAAGGTCTGGACATTAGTTTTCATAAAGATTACAGCCAAAAAAATACCACTACTCTACTCTGCAATACATAGTTCACCATCAGTCAGAATTAACTCAATAGCAGTAGGTTATCTTTTGATATTAATGTTGCAATTACAAACAATTTAATCTTTCTTTCTTTAGTTGGAACCAAATATCTTTCATTAGTTAGAACCAAATTACAGCTGATAGCTGACCCCACAGTGAGTTTTTAGAGGGTAAAATAGCATAGGAGGTGATTGTCAATCTTTCTTATATGGAGCTAATAGTGGACTTAAACCATGCCTTTGTGTTGGCAGCATGACTCCCTACACAGCTGTTGAATATATGCCGTAGAGTTAACTATGACTCATAGCAACCCTATGGACAGTTCATTACTAAAAACAATGAACTACAAACGTCTTGCCCTAACCTGAGACAGCCTCACTATTTCTGACACAGCTAACCCCATTTCCACACTGTGTCAATCCATCTCATCGAGGATCTTCCTCTCCTGCCCTGACTCTCCACCTTTCCAATTGTGATGTCCTCCTCCCAGGACTAAGCTCTCCTGACAACAGGACCAAAATACATGAGAGGGAGTTTCAGAATCTTTGCCTACAAAGAGATCCTGGTTTCACCTCTTCTAGGATAGACTTGTTTATTCTCTTGGCATTCCATTGTGTGAATTCTTCAGCAGCATAATTCAAAGACATTGATTTTTCTATGCTGTCGTTGTTATGTGCCATCGAGTTGCTTGCTACTCATAGCAACACTATGTACAACAGCCCTAAACCCTGCTCTATTCTGTGCCAATCGCATTGCCTCTGACACACCCATCCCTATTACCCCAGTCACTGAATCGATTCACCACATAAAGGGTCTTCCCATCTGGTGCCGTCCCTCCACCCTCCCAAGCATGATGTCCCTCTCCAAGGATCAGTCCCTCCTTACAACCTGTCCAAAGTATGTCAGAAGAAGCCCCAGAATCCTTGCCTCCAAGGAATAGCTTGGTTTAATCCTCTCCAAGATGAATCTGTTTGTTTTCCTGGCAGTCCATGGTACATTCAGTACTCTTCTCCAGCACCACAGCTCAAAGGCATCAATTCTCCTTCTGTCTTCCCTAGTCATTGTCCAACTCTCTCATGCATAACAAGTGATTGTAAAGACCGTAGCCTGTATCAGATGCACTTTAGTCTCCAGAGTGACACCATTGCTCTTCAGTATCATGGAGATGTCCCTAAAAGCAGACTTTCCCACGGCAATATGTTGTTTTTATTTTCTGGCTATTGGTGCCAAGAGTTGACCGTGGAGCCAACTAAACTAAAGCTGTGAACAATCTCAATCTGTTCACCATCCATCATGATGCTGCCAATTGGTCCAATGGTGAGAATATTTGTCTTCTTGACATTGAGCCTCAATCCACATTGGAGGCTGAAGTCCTTGACCCTCTGCAGCAAGCATTTCAGGTCCTCCTCAGTTTCAGCAAGCAGAGGTATGTCATCTGCATAATGCAGATTGTTATTAGATCTTCCACCAATCCTGATGCCACACTTCTCCTCATAGAGCCCAGCCTCTCAGATAATCTGTTCTGCATACAGGTTGAAAAGATATGGAGATAGGACACATCCCTGGCATACGCCTTTCCCAATTTTGAACCATGCAGTGTTTCCTTGCTCTGTTCTGATGACTCCCTCTTGGTCCAAGTATAGGTTTTGCATTAGAATGATCAAGTGTTCTGGATTCCCATTCTTCTCAGAGTCAGCCACAGTTTGTTATGATCCACACAGTCAAATGCCTTTGCATAATCAATGAAGCACAGATAAACATTCTTCTGGTATTCTCTGCTTCCAACTAAGATCCATCTAACATCAGCAACAATATCCCTAGTACCACGACCCCTTCTAAACCCAGCCTGGACTTCTGGCAATTCTCTGCTGATGTGCTGTTCCAGTCATTTTTGGATAATCTTCAGTAGAATCTTGCTTGCATGTGAAATCAATGATATTGTTCTACAGTTTCCACACTCAGTTGGGTCGCCCTTCTTTGGGATGGGAACAAATATAGATCTCTTCCAATCAGTTGGCCAGGTGGTTGTTCTCCAGATTTCTTGGTACAACTTGGCGAGCACATCTGGGGAAGCGTCTGTTAGCTGAAATATGTCAATTGGCCTACTATCTATTCCTGGGGCCTCATTTTTTGGTATTTCCTTCAAAGCAGCTTGAATTTCTTCCTTCATCACCATAGGCTCTTGCTCATATGTTGTTTCATTAAATTCTTATGTGTCTGCCAATTCTTTTAGAAACATTGACTCAGTATATTCTTTCCCTCTTCTTTTAATACTTCCTGGATCATTTAATATTCTACCTAAAGCATCCTTGATTATAGCAACTCGAGGTTTGAATTTGTTCTTCAGTTCCTTGAGCTTAAGAAATGTTGAACGAGTTCGGCCCTTTTGATTTTCTGACACCAGCTCCTTGTTCATTTCGTGATAATATTTTGCTTTGTCATTCTGTCCTGCGCTTTGGAATCTTCTGTTCAGCTCTTTAGGGTTTTGAATTCTTCCTTGTGCTTTGGCTTCCCCGTGCTCCAGTGCAATTTTCAGTTTCTTCTGACATCCATTTTGGTCTTTTTTTTTCTCTTCTGTCTTTGTAATGACCATTTGCACTCTTCCTGGATGATACATTTGACATCCTCCCACAACTCATTAGGTCTTTGCTCATTAGTGTTCAAGGCCTCAAACCTGTTCCTGAGATGGTTCTGAAATTCAGGTGGGATAAACTCAAAGTCATATTTTGGTTCCTGTGGATTCAGTTTCATTTTCTCAGCTTCAGCTTGAACTTGCATATGAGTAGCTGATGGTCTGTTCTACAATCAGCTCCTGGCCTTGTTTTCACAGCGGATATTGAGCTTCTCCAGCGGTGAAATCCATGTGTATAACCTGCATTTATGTTTCTTATAAAACGTATTTGCAATGTATAAGTAATTGATTGTGCAAAATTCAATCATTCTATCTATACTCCTCAGTAATTGTAAGCTCTCAGATGAATAGCAAGCAACTGAGAAGACCATGGCTTAGATCAGACACACCTTAGTCTTTAGACTGACGCTGTTGCTTTTAGCACTCTGAAGAGGTTTTTGGCGGCTGATTTTCCCAAAGCAACTAATCTTTTTATTTCCTGACTATTGGCACCAATGGTGTTGGCAGTGGATCTGAGCAAGATGAAACAATTAACAAGTTTAAATATGTTTTTATCTATCATGATGCTAGCTATTGGCTTAGTGGTGAGGAATTTCATCTTGTGATGATGAGACATAATCCATATTGGAGGCTGCAGTCCCTGAGATTCTGCACCAAGCATTTCAAGTCATCCTCAGTTTCAGGGAGCAAAGTTGTGCTATCTACATAATGTGGGTTGTTGATGAGTCTTCTCCCAGTCTTGATGCCACATTCTTCTTCATAATGTTCAGCATATACATTGAAAAGGTATAAAGAAAGAATACATTCCTGACACACTCCTTTCTTCATTTTGAACCATGCAGTGATCCCTTGCCCTGCACACAATAGCTTCCTTCTCTAGGTAAAGATTTCACATGATCATGATCAAGTGTTCTGGGATTGCCATTCTTCTCAATGTTAGCCATAGTTTTTTTTTTTATAATCCACCCAGTCTATTGTCTTATCACAGTCAATAAAACACAAATAAACATCCCTCCAGTACTCTTTGCTATAAGCCAAAATCCATATGTCACCAGCAATGATATCCTTTATGTCATACCTCTTCTAAACCTAGCTTGTATCAGGTATTTCTAAGTCAATGTACTGTTCGAGTAATATTTGGATAATATTCAGCAATATTTTACTTACATGTGATATTAATATTAATGTACTGTTCAATAATTTCCACATTCTGTCCGATCACTTTTCTTTTCCTTTTTTTTTTTTTTCGATCACTTTTTTAACGAATGTAAATGAATAGGAAATTCTTCCAGTCAGTTGGCCAGATAGCTGTCTTCCGGATTTTTCCACAAACCTAGTGAGACCATCCAGAGCTGTACCTGTTTGTTTAAATGTGACAGCTGGTATTCCATCAATTCCTAAGGTCTTATTATCTTGTTTATTTGTTTAGAGTAGCTTGAACTTCTTTCTCCACTACCATTGATTCTTGATCATTTACTACTTCCCAAAATGGTTCTGTGTCACCCACTGCCTTTTAGTAGAGTGACTCCATGTATTCTTCCATCTTCTTCTGATGCTTCCTAGATCATTCAAGATTTTGCCCATACTGTCTTTCAGTATTGCAACTCATGACTTGAATTTACTCTTGAGTTCATTCATCTTGTGAAATGTAGACATAGTCCTTCCTTTTGGATTTTTCTGACTTCAGCTCTTTGCCCATTTCAAGATAATATTTGCTTTGTCTTCACAAACTGACCTTTGTAATCTTCTGTTTAACTCTCTGGCCTCTCTGAATTCTAATGTAATATTCAGGTTCTCTTCTGACATCCATTCTGGTATTTTCTTTCTCCTCTGTCTTTGTAATGACCTTTTGCTTTCTTCATGGATGATATCCTTGGTATGATCCCACAGCTCAGACCTGTTTTTAAGATGTCTTTTAAATTCAGGTGTGATAGACTCAAGATTATATTTTCATTTTTATGAGTTTTTCTTAATTTTCTTTATCTTTAATTTGAATTTGTATATGAGTAATTGAGCTTCTCCAATGTTCTGTCAATCTAATTCCTGTTAGTTAATCAGGTCAGGTCCGTGTGTATAGTTACCACTTGCTTTTTTAATAAAAAGTATTTGCACTGAGTAAATCATTAATCGCAAAAAATTCTATCTTCAACACAATGTGTATCGTCAAGCCTGTATTTTGCCACTACTGGCCCTTCTTCTTTGTTCTCAACTTTGCATTCTAGTCACTAATTATTGTTAATGAATCTTGGTTGCATGTTTGATAGATTTTAGACTGCAAAAGTTGGGAGAAATTTTCTATTTCATTTTTTTGGCTTTCATTATTCTGCATATATTTGAATGATAGTGGTATAAAGTCTTGTTTGTACTGGTATTGATATTATTCTGACATAACACTGCCCTTTCAGGATAGAGTGAGAAATATCTTTCTTTGTCTGTGAATGCAGTCCCATTTTCCCCATTTTTTCACTTTCAGTATAGTAGATCATATGATTGTCTGACTCAAAATAGCCAATGCCAGCCCATCTAACATTGCGAATGTCTAGTATGTCAAGCTTTATGCATTCCACTTCTTTTTTTACGAACTTCAAATTTTCCTACCCTTGTACTTCATATGTTCCACGTTCCAATTATTAGTGGATGTTTGAAACTATTCTTCCTTATTTTCCGTGTCTTGCAATAGCAATCTGAGGACTCCAGTGACATATCTAATCGTCTAAGTAAATATTATTTTTCATAAGGTTTTCCAAGGTCTGTTATTTTACAACTGGACAACCATGAAAAAATGTAATTTATAAAAATGGGATTTAAAAATTTAATTTTGGTTCATCAATACAGTGAACTATTAATCAGACAATAAAAATCTATTTGGATGATAATGTAAGATTCTTATATTACTGTATGAACAAAACAAAAATAAATTACAAATAAAGAAGACTATAAACTTTTTGAGGAGATGGAAGAAAATCCTTACAACTCTTCCATGCCATTAATATAAAACAAAAAAGTAGTAACTAAAGTACACGTTTTCAAAGATCAACGATATTATGATATTAGATGAAATGATACATGAGCTACACATACATATGTATAAGAATATGTGTTATGTATGCATTATATGTGAGTATGTGTATGTATACATACATATTTAATTTTGTTGATCTTAAGGCATTTTTTAAGTAAATTTAAAAAGAAAAACAACACAACTCAGCTGTCCTTTTAAAATAGATGATAAACACAAGTTGAACTTTTCACTAGAATTTACTTTTAAAAGAATCTCACCATCAACAATTTTCTGCTCTTCTTTGAATACTTTCTGGATCATTCAAGAGGCTTGAATTTGTTTTTCAATGTTTTCAGCTTAGGAAATGCTGAATGAGTTCTTTTTTATTCTGTGATACCAGCTCTTTTTACATTTTGTAATAACATTTTCCTTTATCTTCTAGAGTTGCCCTTTGAAATATTTTAACTCTTTTAGTCTGGCATCTCTTCCTTTTGCTTTGGCTTCTCAATGCTCTAATGCTGTCTTCATAGTCTCTGCTGACATCCATTTTGGTGTTTTACTTTTCCTTCTTTGCAATGATCTTTTACTCTTTTCATGAATGATATCTCTGATATCCTCACACAGTTCCTTTGGTCTTTGATCATTGGTGTTCAAGGCCTCACACCTGTTCTTGAGATGATTCTTAAATTCAACTGAGACAGACTCAACATATGATATCTCTGATATCCTCCCACAGTTCCTCTTGTCTTCTATCGTTGGTGTTCAAGGACTCAAATCTGTTCTCAAGATCATGTTTTGGTCCCTGTGGACTATTTTTAATTTTCTTCAGCCTCAATTTAAACTGCACATAAGTAATTTATGGTCTGTTCCATAATCAGTATCTACTCTGGTTTTGATTGCTGACCTTATGCTTCTCCAACAATTGTTGTTGTCATGTGCCGTCGAGTTGTTTGTGACTCATAGCGACCCTATGTACAACAGCTCTAAACTCTGCTCTGTCCTGTGCCAATCTTATTGTCTCCAACAATACTTTCCTCAGATTAGTCAATCTAATTCCTATGCACTACATCACTTTATTCCAGCAAATTTGGAGGACAACTGCCCAGACTATTGACTGAAAGAAATAGGCATTTGTCCCCAGTCTCAAGAAAGAATGTAGAAATTATTGAACAATATTTTCAATATCACATGCAAGGAAAATATTGATGAAGAGCATTCAAAAATGGTTATATTTGACAGTACATTGAGAGGAAAAGTCCAGAAGTTCAAGGTGGGTTTGGAAGAGGCTGTGCCATTAGGGATATCATTTGTCACCAGGGATATCATTGCTGATGTCAGATGAGTCCTGGATAAAAGCAGAGAATACAAGAAGAATGTTTATTTGTGTTTTGTTGACTATGCAAATATATTTGACTGTGTGCATCATAACAAATTATGGCTCACATTGAGAAGAATGGGCATCCCAAAACACTTAATTGTGCTCATAAGATATCCATACTTACATTAATAAGTTGCTGTCCAAACTGAGCAAGGGAACACTAAGTGGTTTACAATCAGGAAGGGTATGTGTCAGGGTTCTATTCTTTCTCCATATCTATTCAATCTGTATGCTGAGCATATCATTCAAGAGGCTAGACTGTGGAAAAGAATACAGCATCAGGATCAGAGGAAGATTCATTTGAGTTATACATATGACACAACATTGCTTGCTGGAAGTGAGCAGGATAGGAAATGCTTGTTACAGAAGATCAAGGACTACAGCCTTCAATATTAATTACATCTCAACATCAAGAAAATAAAGGCCTCATCACAGGCATATTTTGATAAATGGAGAAAGAATTGAAGCTCTTAATGATTTCGTCTTGCATGGATTAACAATCAACACCATTGGTACCAGAAGTCAGGAAATCAGGAGATGTATCCCATTGGTCAAGTGTGCTGTCAGAAAATTCTTCAAAATTCTAAAGAGCAATGATGTCAGTTTGAGGTCAAGGTACACCTGATTCAGCCCATAGTCATCTCAATTGCCTACTATACATTAGAGACCTGGAAAATCAATAAAAATGACAGAGAAGATTTGATGCCTTTGAGTTGTGTTTTTGGAAAAGGGTACTGAATATCCTGTGGACTGCCAAGAGAAAAAATAGAAATGTCTGGATAAAAGTGCAGCCAGAGTGCTCCTTGGAATCATCATCTTCCATACTTTGGATGTGTACCTAGGCAAGGCTATTTCTTGGAAAGGGATATCATGCTTGGAAAGATGGACGGTCAGTGGAGGAGAGAAAGACTTCCAATGAGAAGAATTGACACAATGACTTCAGTAATGGGCTCTAGAGAGTCATTGTTGTCAGACATGATGAGGATGGTACAGGATAGTTCAGGGTTCAGGTCGGCTGTTTACAGGGAGTCACACTCAAACTGACAGCACCTAGCAACAAGAAGGAGTTCTGGTAACCTAGTATTAAAAAATTGTGCTGCCAAACCAAAAACAACCAGTTTAAATCCACCAACTGCTCTAAAGAAGAAAGATGAGCAATTTCCTCCCTTGTGATTTACAACTTCTGAAAATCAGCTGGTGGGTTAAACACAAGTCAGGTCATGACCTAAGGCACATTACAACAGTATGCTGCCTGCTTGATTCTTGATTTTGTGTTCCATCCAGAATATTGCAACTTATAATGACCACACAGGACAGAGCAGAAATGCTCTTTATGATTTTTAAGATTGTTGCCCAGAGAAACCTCCCTCATCGTTTTCCCATGGATCATCTGGTGGGTTCAAAAAACCAATCTGCGTATTAATTGTTGACTACATAATCATTTTGCCACCAATATGTCTCCTTGATGAAGGGCATTACTACCAACTTTTGCAGTCAGAGATTGATCAAACATGCAATCAAGATGCATTACTAATAATGGTTGACTGGAATGTAAAATAGTTGGGAATAGAAAAGAAGGATCAGCAGTTGGAAAACATGTATTTGGTGACAGAAATGAAGCCAGATATAGAATGATAGAATTCTGCACAATCAACAACTTATTCAATGCAAATACATTTTATAAGCAATGCAAACGCAGGCTTTTCACATGTATTTCACCTGATGGTATGTATAGTCATCAGATCAATTACATCTGTGCAAAAAATCGTTGGAGAAGGTCAATATCAGCTGTGAAAACTAGGCCAGGTGCTGATTGTGGAACAGACCACCAACTATTCATATGCAAGTTTGAACTGAAGCTGAGAAAAATTAAATAAAGTCCACAGGAATCAAAATTTGTCCTTGAGTCTATCCCACCTGATAAAGGAAGAAGTTCAAACTGCTCTGAAAGTACTAGCAAAAAACAAGGTCCCAGGAACTGATGGCATTCCGATTGACATATTTCAATAAACAGAGGCTGCTTTGAATGTGCTCACCAAGTTGTGCCAAGAAATCAGGAGGACAACCACCTGGCCAACTGACTGGAAGAGATCTTTATTTGTTCCCATTCCAATGAAAGGTGACCCAACAGTGTGGAAATTATTGAACAGTATCATTGATATCACATGCAAACAAGATTCTGCTGAAGATGATACAAAAAATGATTGGAACAGCACATCAACAGAGAACTGCCTGAAGTGCAGGCTGGATTTAGAAGAGGCCGTGGCACTAGGGATATAAGGGGGAGCTCTGGTGGCCTAGTGGCAAGAAGCTGCACTGCTTTCCCAAAGATATGCGGTTCGAATCCACCAGATGCTCTGCCGGAGAAGGAGGGGAAATCTCCTCCTGTACCAGTCAGATCTGATTTGATGGTACATACACACACACACAAAAGAAAATTTAAAAAATAAATAAAAAGGACATCATGCTGGGATATAATAGTAGATGGATCTTGGCTGAAAGCAGAGAGTACCAGAGGTATGTCTACCGTGTTTCATTGACTATGCAAAGGCATTTGACTGTGTGGATCACAACAAACTGTGACTGATTCTGAGAAGAATGGGAATCACAGAACACTTGTTTGTGCTTATGTAAAACCTATACTTGCACCAGGAGGCAGTTATCAGAACAGATCAAGGAAACACTGCATGGTTCAAAACTGGGAAGGGTGTGCATCAAGGATGTGTCCCATCTCCATTATCTTTTTTTTTTTCTCATTAAACTTGTTTTAATGGGTCTCAAAATTCTGTGACAAATTTTTGGTCAAGTTGTTTCCATTTAAAAAGTACTGATTTTTAAAACTAATAACTTAAAACTGCCACACAAAAGAGAAAACAAATGGTCCACAAAACATTCCTTCCCTTCTGAAGGTTTTACGATGCATTGTTATCATTAACCAGTCTTTTAATATTAAACTTAAATGGCCAATTAAGACAAACAGTTCTGAGACCGTTCTTCCACCACTGATTAAGACTGTGGTGGCAGGTGTTATGGGTAATATTCGTTCAGTCTTCTGAGCTTTCTGAGCAGACCTGGTGACCTTGCCAGCTCCAGCAGCCTTCTTGTCCACTGCTTTGATGACACCCACAGCAACAGTCTGCCTCATGTCTCGGACAGCAAAACGACCCAGAGGAGGGTAGTCAGAGAAGCTCTCCACACACATGGGCTTGCCAGGGACCATATCCACAATGGCAGCATCACCAGACTTCAGGAATTTGGGGCCAGCTTCCAGCGTCTTACCAGAACGGCGATCAATCTTCTCTTTGAGCTCAGCAAACTTGCAAGCAATGTGAGCTGTGTGATAATCCAGCACAGAGTGCATAACCAGCACTGATTTGGCCAGGATGGTTTAAGATGATCACCTGAGCAGTGAAGCCAGCTGCTTCCATGGGTGGGTCATT
Organism: Elephantulus edwardii; assembly: GCF_000299155.1. Classification (NCBI taxonomy): domain Eukaryota; kingdom Metazoa; phylum Chordata; class Mammalia; order Macroscelidea; family Macroscelididae; genus Elephantulus; species Elephantulus edwardii. Next base: position 3,116,262 of record NW_006399869.1, on the reverse strand, counting down.
TTTGCTGTCACCAGCCACGTTGCCACGTCGAACATCTTTCACAGAGACGTTCTTAACATTGAAGCCAACATTGTCACCAGGAAGAGCTTCACTCAAAGCTTCATGGTGCATTTCAACAGACTTTACTTCAGTGGTAACGTTGACTGGGGCAAATGTGACCACCATGCCAGGCTTGAGAACACCAGTCTCCACTCTGCCCACAGGGACAGTACCAATACCACCAATCTTGTAGACATCTTGGAGAGGCAGACGCAGGGGCTTATCAGTTGGACGAGTTGGTGGCAGGATGCAATCCAAAGCTTCAAGCAGTGTAGTCCCACTGGCACTGCCATCTTTCCAGGTGACTTTCCATCCCTTGAACCAAGGCATATTAGCACTGGGCTCCAGCATGTTGTCACCATTCCAACCAGAAATTGGCACAAAGGCTACTGTGTCAGGGTTGTAGCCAATTTTCTTGATGTAGGTGCTAACTTCCTTAACGATTTCCTCATATCTCTTCTGGCTGTAGGGTGGCTCGGTGGAATCCATTTTGTTAACACCAACAATCAGTTGCTTCACACCCAGTGTGTAAGCCAGAAGGGCATGCTCACTTGTCTGCCCATTCTTTGAAATACCAGCCTCAAATTCACCAACACCAGCAGCAACAATCAGGACAGCACAATCAGCCTGTGATGTTCCTGTAATCATGTTTTTCATAAAGTCTCTGTGTCCTGGGCCATCAATGATGGTCACATAGTACTTGCTGGTCTCAAATTTCCACAGGGAGATATCAATGGTGATGCCACGCTCACGTTCAGCTTTCAGTTTATCCAAGACCCAGGCATATTTGAAGGAGCCCTTTCCCATCTTCGCAGCTTCCTTCTCGAATTTCTCAATGGTTCTCTTGTCGATCCCACCACATTTGTAGATCAGATGGCCAGTCGTGGTGGACTTGCCTGAATCTACGTGTCCAATGATGACGATGTTGATATGGGTCTTCTCCTTTCCCATTTTGGCTTAGGTTTTGCGATGGTATTCACCAACACCTGTACTCCGGCGACAAACCCGTTGGGAAAAAGCATTATCTTTTCAATCTACATGTGGAACAGATTATCTGGGAGGCTGGGCCTTATAAGGAGAAGTGTGGCATCAGGATTGGAGGTAGACTCATCAACAATCTGCATTATGTAGATGACACAACCCTGCTTGCTGAAACTGAGGAGGACCTGAAGCACTTGCTGCAGAAGGTCAAGGATTGCAGCCTTCAATATGGATTGAAGGTCAACATCAAGAAAGCAAAGATTCTCATCACTGGGCCGAATGGTAGAATCAAGATAGATGATGAAGAGACTGAGATTGCTAACAGCTTCAGTTTGCTTGGCTCTACAATCAACACTCTTGGTACCAGAAGCCAGCAAATTAAAAGACAGATTGCAATGGGATATTCTGCTGTCAGAGGCTTCTCCAAAGTACTGAAGAGTAATGGTGTAATTCTGGCGACTAAGGTGTGCCTGATACAGGCCATAGTCTTTGCAATTACTTGCTGTGCATCAGGGAGCTGGACAATGACTAGGGATGATAGAAGGAGAGTTGATGCCTTTAAGCTGTGGTGCTGGAGAAGAATATTGGATATATCATGGACTGCTAGGAGAACAAGTTTGTCCTGGAGAGGGTGAAGTCAGGTTGTTCCTTGAAGGCAAGGATTCTGAAGCTCCATCTGACATACTTTAGACATGTTACAAGGCAGGACCAGTCCTTGGAGAGGGCTGTCATGCTTGGGAGAGTGGAAGGATAGCTCAGGAGAGGAAGACCCTTGATGAGTCGGAGACAATAAGATTGGCAAGGGATAGAGCAGGGTTTAGGGCTGTTGTACTTAGGGTTGCTATGAGTCGCATGCGACTCGATGGGACATAACAACAATAACAACATATCTCCTTGCTTGTCTAAGGATTATATTTGTCTCATCTTTGTCAAAATGCACATGAAAACAATAGACTTTTACTTGGAGTGTCTCCAAGAGAGACAAATACAGGGAGCTCTGGTGGCCTAAGGATAAGAAGCTGTACTTCAATTCCAAAGGCACGCAGTTTGAACCCACCAGCTGTTCCGCAGAAGAGGGACGGACAATCTCCTCCTGTGCATTCACTGTCTCTGAAAACCCTCTGGAGGGTCAGCTACGGGTCAGTTGTGATTCAATGGCACACAATAAGAACAACAGAAACAAATATAGACCATGATTGAACAAATAAGTTTTGTTAGTTCTCTAGAGCCAAATACCAGAGAGTCAAATAAAAACAAAACAAAACTAACACCACAAAATACATAAGGAATGTTAAAATGAAATACAGAATGTTGAAAATTAGACATAAAATTCTCAGATTTAAATGAAATACAGTACAATCATAAAAGACAGAGTGCTTCAGACACAGAGAAATGAGAAAGGAAAAAAGGTCAGGAAATCCCCTTTGCCCCCGTAAATTTAGATGCCTTTTAGTACTGATATGAAATATTTTATTTTTTGTCCTCTGAGGACATTTGCTTTTTTTTCTTAAAGTAGATTTTATTTGTTTATGAAAAATTGCCTTATCTTCTTTCATGTTCTCCTGTAGTTTTCCATGGTTTCACCTTGCTTTTAGCTGGATTTTCTGATTTCTACATGCTTCCATTGCCCATCCCCCAATTTAAAAAAAATTAAATAAATACAAGCTCTGAGAACTGAAGATAAGTAGCTCCCCAGACTAAATGCCTGATTAAAAAAAACACTGATAAAAGCCTTGAATTAAAAATCAATTATAGCTGTGGAGTTTCAAGCACAAAGGAAAAATCCAAAACCAAAAAATACAGGAAACTGACATTACCTTTAAAGATAAAAATCACAACATTTGTTATTCTGGCACAAAAATATATGCTGCTGCCTGCTGAATTTGTCTAATGAAAAGACCAACTCTTTTAATGGAAAATTCTTGCTAGAAAGCATTAAACCTTTGAACAAAGAACAAGAAAGGATATTACTGTTCATTACACATATGGGAATAACTGACATTTATTTTGCTTCAGCAAATAATGACAATTACAATCTGACAAACTAGATAACTTTAGGAAAATAATTAGAGAATTTATAATAGGGCACATAAGTGAAATATATTATAAACTTGGCTAAAGATCCTATTTGTTAAATTATTCTCAATGAGCTATGCATACAGTTATTTGTCCACTATGGAAGCAATAGTGACTTAGTGGTAAGCAGTTCAAAGCCAACAACAGCTCTCTGGGGAAAAAAATTAATAATATCTCATGTGATTTAAAGCCTATCAGCTTTGAGTTTATTTTGACTCTAGGGCTCGTAACATCAAGAACTCAGGGTTGGGGCATTTTTGCGTGTTTATGTTTTTGGCTTTAGCTTTTAGGGTTTTGTTTTTTTTTTAAGAACACAGCTGTTTGGTTTGGGGTTGGGGTTTTTTTGTTGTTGTTTTGTTTGGGGTGCGTTTTTTTGTGTTTTTTTTTTTTAGGCTTGTATTCTCACCATCTCTGGATAATTTGGGATATGTTCTATACTTGATTATTATATATGGTTTTTCCAGTCATCGGCTTTGAAATTTACTACCTTCTTGGATTATAATTATAGCTGTTATGTGAAATTAAGATTGAGATTTTTCACAGCTTTAGTTTGCTTGGCTCCACAGTCAACACTCTTAACACCAGTAGCCAGGAAATTAAAAGACGTATTACCATGGTAAAGTCTGCCGTTAGGGACCTCTCCAAAGTACTGAAGAGCAATAGCGTCTCTCTGGAGACTAAGGTGCGTCTGATACAGGCCATGGTCTTTGTTATCACTTGTTATGCATCAGAGAGTTGGACAATGACTAAGGAGGATAGAAAGAGAATTGATGCCTTTGAGCTGTGGTGCTGGAGAAGAGTATTGAGGGTACCATGGACTGCTAGGAAAACAAACAGATTCATCCTGGAAAGGGTTAAACCAGGTGGCTCCTTGGAGGCAAGGATTCTGAGGCTCCATCTAACATACGTTGGACATGTTCTAAGGAGACACCGGTCCTTGGAGAGGGACATCATGCTTGGGAGGGTGGAGGGACGTGCAGGAGGTGAAGGCCCTCTATGAGGTGGATTGATTCAGTGACTGGGGTAATCGGGATGGGAGTGTCAGAGACAGAGCAATTGGCACAGGACAGAGCAGAGTTCAGGGCTGTTGGACATAGTGTCGCTCTGAGTGGCAAGCGACTCAACGACACATAAGAACAACAACAACATGCCTCATAGTTCACGTGGGATAGACTCAGGGTCAAACTTTGTTCTCGTTGATTTGATTTAATTGTCCTTAGCTTCAGCATGAACTTGCATATGAGTAATTGGTGATATGTTCCACAGTCAGCAACTGGCCTAGTTTTCACAGCTGATATTGAGTTTATCCAGGGATTCTTTCCATAGATATAAGCAATCTGATTCCTGTGCATACCATGAGATGAAATCCATGTATATAGCCTGCATTTATGTTTCTTATAAAAGTATTTGTGATGGATAAATAATTGAATGTACAGAATTTTATCATTCTATTTCCAGCTTTGTTTCAGTCACCAAGTTGATGTTTTCCAACTTCTGATCCTTCCTCTTTGTTCCCAACTTTTGTATTCCAGTCATCCATTATTATTAATGCATCTTGATTGCATGTTTGATCTATCTCTGATTGCAAAAGCTGATAGAAATCTTGTATTTCCTCCTCTTAGGCTCTGGTTGTTGGTGCATATATTTAAATCATAGCAGTATTCACTGGACTTTCTTGAATGCATATGGATATTATCCTATCACTCACAACATTATATTTCAAGATGGATCAAGAAATGACTTTTTTAACTATCAAAGCCAGCCCATTTTCCTTCACCTTTTTATCTCTAGCATAGTGGATGATATGATAGTCTGACTCAAAATGTCCCATGCCAATCCATCTAATTTTGCCAATACCTAGTATGTCAGTATTTATGTGTTCCATTTCTCAATTACTTGTTATGCTTCAGAGAGTCGGACAATGACTAAGGATGACAGAAGAAGAATAGAAATCTTCGAGTTGTGGTGCTGGAAAAGAGTCTTAAACATGCTGTATGTAGACTGACAAGAAAACAAATAGGTCTGTCTTGGAGAGGATGAAAACAAGTCTCTTCTTGGAGACTAGAATTTTGAAGCTCCTCCTCACTTAGTTTGGGAATATGGCCAGGAGAAATGGGTCCTTGGAGTAGGACATCATGCTTGGAAGGGTGAATGGACAGTGCAGGAGAGGGAGACCCCCGATGAGATGGATTGTTACAGTAACTGGGGCAATGGGGATTGATGTGTTGGAATTAGTGAGACTAGGCCAGGACAGAGAAGGGTTCAGAACTGCTGTACATTGGGTCACTATATATCGCAGGCAACTAAATGGCACATAACAGCAATAACATATTATGACAGGTTCGAAAGCAGGAGTGACATCCACTTCCTAAATAACATGTCTCTGGAAACTCTGAACTTTTTTAAATGTCGATAGTTGTAGAGGGGCTTCAGGCCTTCTGTTCATTGGGTCACTATGAGTTGTGCTCGACTCGAAGGCAATCAAGAACAATGACAACTATTTCTTAACAATGTCCAATTTTTCTACGTTCGTGGTTCTCACATTCCATGTTCTAATCACTAGAGTCTGCTTATCCTGTTCCTTCTTCTTTGTGTTTCCATACTTGAGGGATCAGCCTCAGTTGCCATATCTCCTAGTTTAAGTGTGCTCTATTTTCATAGGGGCTTTCAAGGCCTGTTATTTTCAAAGTGGATAGTCAATCCTTCCTTTTCTGTCTTAATTTGAATGCTCAGATTTTGAACAGTATCTGACAGTCAAACATTTTATAGTAAAGAGCAGATGAAAGACATCTCCCCAGTTATAGAAACAACCAATAGATTCAGGGTTGTCTCTGCCCTTGATATATGTGCCTTGATCCACCCCTTTCCCTGCTCCACCAGCATTCACTTCTACTCCCACCTACCCCATGCAAACATTTTCCCCTCTCCAGCCCTTGATATGATGGTTTTTATCTCAAGTGTTCTAGTCTTCTGTGATTCAAAACACCAGTTTCTTATTCTATGGCCACTATCTCTTGAGTTTAGTGACCTCTGCTGCCATAGTGGCAAGAACCTGTGTGCAGTCCTGAAGGCATGCAGTTCGAGGCCATCAACTGCTCTATGGGAGAAGGAGGGGCAATCTGCTCCCCTCCTATTAACTGCCTCTAAAAACTGAAGGATCAGTTCTGGGTCAGTTCTGACTCAGGTACACATGAACAATAACATAGTGACCCTATGAGCAATAGACCTGAACTTTTCCCTATTCTGTGCCATCCTCATCATTTCTGACACACTTGAGCCAATTGTTACAGTCACTCTGTCAATTCATCCCATTGAAGGTCATCTGCTCTTAAAGTGGCCCATCACCACTCCAAGCATAATGTTTTTTTCTTCAAGGACTGGCATCCCTTGATGACGTTCTCAAAGCATGTGAGGCGGAGTTTCACAATTCTTGCCTGCATGGAGCACCCTGATTCACTTTCTCCAGGATAGATTCTGTTCTCAGCCAAGATCCACCTGACATCAGCAATGATATCTTTTGTGCCACGGCCTCTTTAAAATCTAGACAGATTTTATTTTTTTTTTTACATTCTGTTAATGTACTATTCTAGTTATTTTTAAATAACCCTCAGCAAGATTTTGCTTGTATGTGATATTGATTATATTGTACAACAATCTCCATATTCTGTTGATCACCTTTTTTAGAAATAGGAATAAATATGGATTCTTGGCACAACTTGCTGAGCCTGGCGGGAGCTGCAACTGTTTATTAGAACATGTCAACTGGTATATCATCAATTGCTGGGGCCTTCAGAGAAGCTTGTGCTTCTTCCTTTATAACCATGAGCTCTTGATCATTTGCTTATTCTTGAAATACTAGCCAATTATTTTTGTACAATGATTCTAGGTATTCTTTCTATCTTCTTTTCAAACTTCCTGGATCATTCGAGATTTTGCTTATAGAATCCGTCAGTAGTGCAACTTTAGGCTTGATTTTCCCCCCCCCCAGTTTTCTCAGCTGAAGAAA
>NW_006399869.1:3105528-3107070 GCF_000299155.1 Elephantulus edwardii | reverse complement strand
TAGTATCTTGTGTTTTATACAATCATTCATACACATTGTGTTTTGCACAATCATTCACATACATTGGATTTTATGCAATATTACATTGTATTTTATATACTTGCCATTGAATTTTGCCTATCATCACTCTTTTTTCAAGTTCCCATTGCATTTTTCTTATACTTTTAGCCTTTCTCTGCTCACTGACCTCTGCTATCCTAGTAATTCCTCCTTTCCCTTTTCTACTGTCTTTTCCCCCCTTTTCTTTCCTCTTTTGAAAATTTATACATATCTTGCTCAATTATCCTCCTATTTCACAATGATGTTTTTATGCAGTATTTTTCGTTATGTGATTGACTTATTTCACTAAGAATAATGTTCTCTAGGCTCTCTCATATTTTACAAAATCATTGTTCTCTCGTGTTCCATAGTTTTCAATTGTGACTGTTCAACAACTTTTCAATCCATTAATTTGTTAATTGATGCTAGGGCTATTTCCATCTTCTTGCTATTATGAATAATGTTACTGTAAACATAGGAGTACATATCTCTATTCATGTCTCAGTTCTAATTTCTGTGTGTTATAATTCCTAGCACTGGGATAGTTGGGCCATAGGAATTTCTAGATTCAGCTTTTTGAGGAAACATCAAACTGCCTTCCAATCCTAATAAACAATCCCACTAGCAGTGCATAATAATAGTTCCCCTCTATCCTCATTCTCTCCAACACTGATTGTTTGCTGTGTTGTTAAACTTAGCTGCTGCTGCTGCTGCTGAGATGAGATAGTATCCATTATTGTTTGATTAGTGATTTTGAGCATTTCTTCATGTCTTTGTAGATATCTGAATATTCTCTTTGTGAAGTCTTTCATGACTTTTGCCCATTTTGTGATTGGCTTATCAATCTTTTTTCTTCTGGAGGCCCTGTAGCATTCTGTAAACTTTTGTTATTAAACCACTTGTCTGAAATGTTATTTCTAAATATTTTTTTCCAAAGCTGTGGACTTTCTTTTCACCTTACTGGAGAGTTTTTCACACACACACACACACACACACACACACACACACGGATTTGATTTAAAGAAGGTCACATTCATCAATTTTATCCTTTCCAGGAAACTAATTTTTGGCTATATAAGCAAGCCTATTTTATAACATAGTCTGGAGCTTCTAAATTCATTTCCATTTTGTCTCTTATAAACTTTACCGTTTGAAGTTTTACTCCTAGGTCTCTGATGCACTTTGACTTGGGTTTTGCATATAGTATAAGATGCAAATCCTGTTTCAAGCTTCTTCTTTTAGGTAGATGTTCAGTTTTGCTAGAACCATTTGCTAAAAAGGCCATCTTTGCTCATTGTATGGATTTTGTTTCCTTGTCAAACATCAGCTGACCTTAGATAGATGAGTTGATTTCTGAGTTCTCAACTCTATTTCATTGATCTATGTGTCTTGTCACTGTAAAAGTACTGTTGTTGCTATGTGCCGTCGAGTTGCTTGCGACTCATAGCGACCCTATGTGCAACACTAAACTCTGCTCTGTCCTGTGCCAATTGCACTGCCTCC
>NW_006399869.1:3103652-3104933 GCF_000299155.1 Elephantulus edwardii | reverse complement strand
TGACCTTATTTACAACAGCTCTGAAGTCTGCACTGTCCTGAGTCAGTCTCACTGACTCTGACACACCTACCTCCATTGCCCTAGTTACTATATCAATCCATCTCATCTGAGGTTCTCCTCTCCTGCGCTGTTCATCCACCCTTCTGAGAGCGATATCTTTCTCTAATGATTGGTCCTTCCTGGCCACATGCCCAAAGTATGTAAGAAGGAGCTTCAAAATCCTAGCGTCCAAAGAGAAATTTGGTTTCACCCTCTTCAAGACAGACCTATTTGCTTTTTTGGCAGTCCATGGTATGTTCAAGACTCTTCTCCAACATTACAACTCAAAGGCATCAATTCTTCTTTTTCTAAATTGTTTTTACTGATTTTTTTTGCATTTTAGTAGCTTTATTGAACGTTATATTCCTTAATAGCAAAACATAGTAGTAGTTCATTAGGTTACCTCTGAAAAATCAAAAGTAACACTGATGTATTCTATTGACATGTATTATTTGGTTGTGAAAACTGAAAAGTCATCCATAAAACACAATTTACAAAAGTTAAATATAAGATATACTGTGGTTCTTTGGCTTACAAGGTGAAATCAACTTGACAACAGTGGTTTTGGCTTGCTTAAGATTCTATTTTGGCACAGAAAGAGCATTAGATGGAAGTATATACTCTGTTTCTTTTAAATGAAATTCTAAATTAGAAGAAAGACAGTTTTATAAAAACAGTTCTTAGAACTTCTGGAGTGTTAAATCTAGCCTGAACTTGCTTTAATGGGGTAAAGTAAGTTTTCAGAGGGGTAATTTATGCTGAGTTACTATTATAAGAGAAACTGAATAATGGAGATTGAGGCAGTAGATTTTGTATTAAAAAATTCCATTATCATGATACAAATATTTCCTATTTCCTAGGAATATCAAGACAATGAGTATGTCAAATTTACCATGTCTGTATTTTTGCTTTATACAAAATGTCCTCGTGTAATTGCAATTGTCATTCAGTTCATGTCACTTTAATTCAGTTGTCACTGAAGTACATTATCTATCTGCATTGTTGACCCTTTTATATTATCTGCAATAATAATCCTTGTCTTAAAAGTGAATTTGTAAAATGTTAGTTTTGATTAAAACGTCACAATAATTCTTCTTCTGTCATCCTCAGTCATTGCCCAGCTCTCTGATTTATAGCAAGTAATTATAAAACTATGGCCTGAATGGGGTGGCCCTTAGTCTCTAGACTGACATTGTTATGTCTCAGTACTCTGGTTTTTGTAAAATTGTTGTTGTTGTTGTT
>NW_006399869.1:3102301-3102956 GCF_000299155.1 Elephantulus edwardii | reverse complement strand
AAAATATTAAAAAAATTTTATCAACTATCATTATTACTATAATTTTTATGCTGCACATATTTTACCACATACAATAATACTTTTATTTGGGATGATAAGAGGATCCTCTTTTAACTGTGTTTATCAGCCCAGTTAAATAAGAGAGTATACCACAATGTGAGACTAAAGAGAGAGAATGAGAGTGTTGATGTTTAAAGTAATGATAAAGTGACACACTGCAGTGGCATTTGCTGTCATTAATATGTAATTTATGGAATAATAATAGAATAATAATAATAGAATTATGTTTGTGAATTGTCTGGGATATGAAATATAATTGTGAGCAATTCCTACATGCCAGTTGAGATGATATTAGAGAAAGCACAAATTAAGATCAAATAGAAAGTTCATGAAAATATTTGAAAGTTATTTTCTAAACAATGAAGAAATACCAATTCTTTTTTAATAGACAGGGAGATGGTCTCCTCTAACAACCATAGTTTTTTGCTTTGCAATAAATTTTTAAAGAGAAGTTAATTCTTGAAAATATTTTATTCTCTTTCTTCTCTAAAACACTAGTGATGGTTAATAGAAGAGAAAAAAAAAGAGTTCATTTTTGTAAATGTTGTTTTTGTTGTTATGTGCCATTGAGTTGCTTGCTACTCACACCGATCCT
>NW_006399869.1:3087823-3101190 GCF_000299155.1 Elephantulus edwardii | reverse complement strand
GTGGTACTAGGAATATTATAGCTAATGTTAGATGGATCTTAGCTGAAAGCAAGGAATACCAGAGGAATGTGTATCTGTATTTCATTGATTATGCAAAGGCGTTTGACTGACTGTGTGGATCATAACAAACTGTGGCTGACTCTGAGAAGAATGGCAATCCCAGAACACTTAATCATTCTCATGTGAAATCTATACTTGGACCAAGAAGCGGTCATCAGAACAGAGCAGGGAAACAATGCATGGTTCAAAATTGGGAAAGGCGTACTCCAGGGGTGTGTCCTATCTCTCTTTTTGTAAGTATATACCTGATAATTACTTTGTGAAGTAGACTTTATATTAAAAATTTTTTAATTGAGTGAATAATATTTTTATGCATATTTTCTAATCTTAGAAAATTTGCACACAAAATTTGCATATGTCATATTTCATTCATATGTATTGTTTCATATATTCCTTCATTCATACGGTCTTTCATACAATCATTCTCATACATTGTATTTTATAAAGCCAATCACCATTGATCTATGTTCACTATCATCTCATCTTTTCAGGTCCCTACTGGATCTTTTGGAATTCCTTCACCCTTCTCGGGCCACCAAACTCTGCAACCCTCTGATTTTTCCCCTTTCTCACCTTTAGCCTCTCTGATCTCTTCCCTTTCCCCTTTGAACTTTTTTTAGTTTTATTTTTGTTTTTTGTTATTTTTCTTAATTAAGATTTTAATGAAATTTATAAAGAACTTGGATTTCCATTCACTCATCATTGCACATTTTTCTCCCTGCCAATCTCCTAGTTTGCTTTTCTCTTTGAACAAAAAAAATCTTTCATTATTGTATAATACCCTCCCCCAATCCACTTGACTATGCAGCTCTTATTCTAGACCGTTGTCATGAAAATAATACATAAGTTTATATTCTTTTTAGACAGTTCTCTCCCGCATCTGTTTCAACACAATATACATTATTTATCTCTTCTTTTCTTAGTTTCCACCAACCCCCATATCAATCTTGTTTCATAACAGTGCCATTATGCAGTATTTGTCCTTTTGTTACAGATATATCTCACACAACATAATGTCCTCCAGGATTATCAATTTTGTATAATATTTTATGAGGTCCTTGTTTTTCAGTGCTGCATAGTATTCCATTGTGTGAATATACCACAGCTTCTCTATCCATTCTTTTGTTACTGGGCAGTTGGGTCGTTTCCACCTCTTGCTATTGGGAACAACACAGCAATAAACATGGGTGTGCATATATCTGTTTGAGTGGCAGTTTTGTTTTCTTTAGGACATATTCCCAGTAGTGCAATTACTGGGTCAAATGATATTTCTATTGGCAACTTTTTGAGAAAATGTCATACTGCCTTCCATTGTGGTTGTATCCTTTTATTTTCCCATCAACAGTGAATAAAGGTTCCAGTTTCTCCACAACCTTGACATTGTTGTTTCCTGCTATGTTGAATTTTGCTATTGTTATTGGGCTAAGATGATATTTCTTAGTTGTTTTGATTTGCATCTCTCTTAGCGCTAGGGATTCTGAACATTTCTTCATGTGCTTTTTGGCCATCTGAATGTCTTCTTTGGTGAAGTGTCTGCTCATATCCTGTGCCTATTTTTCTATTGGATTATTTACCTTTATCTTGTTGTGGTGCTTGTGTATTCTGTAAGTTCTAGATATAAGTCTCTTATCAGACATATCATTATCAAATATTTTTTTTCCCCAGTCTGTGGCTTTCTTTTTTTATTCCATTGGAGAAGGCTTTTTTTTCTTTTTTATGTGCATAGAGATTTTATTCTTAGAAGACCCCATTCTTCTATTATATCCTCTCCTGGTTGTATGCAGGATGATATAATACTATACTTAGAAAATCCTAAAGACTCAGTGAGAAAACTACTGGGCATAGTTGACCAATTCAGTAAAGTGGCAGGATACAACAAGATCAACATACAAAAATCATTTGGATTTCTCTACAGTGTCAAAGAGAATACAAACAGATATATACACTTCCGTGTTTATAGCTGCATTATTCATAATGGCAAAGAGATGGAAGCAACCCAAGTGCCTGTTAATAAATAAATGGGTAGAAAGACTATGGTATATCCACACAATGGAATATTATGCAGCACTGAAAAACAATGAACTCATAAAACATTACACAAAATGAGAGAGTCTATTCTACTTTTTGGTGCTTCCAATGTGTTGAAAACTTCTTGATATTCTTGATTGTATTTCCTTGGTGTTTTGTTGTACTATGTTGGTGTGTCCTATCTGTCTTGTGATGATTTTTTCATTTCTTGTTGTTCTTTAGTTATGGTTTAAACTCTTTCTTCCAACATTTATAACTTCTTTAGTAACAGTTTTTGGCACTATGCATCAGCATATTTCTTCTGCTTTCCTGTCTCTGGAGTATTCATTTTATACTCAAACTGGTCTACTTGTTTAGGAAAAGACTTATTTTGTTTTTCATAATGTTGTAACTTTTCTTGACTCTGGACTTCTGTAATGACAAGAACATCCATATTACGTGAAGTGGATGGGAGGTCAGTCCCCCCTGAGATCACAAAGTTCCTGGGGAGTTGGAAATGTTCCCAGAATACTGTCCTGGACCTTTTCTTCCCCAAGTTTTGGTGGTCAGTACTTGTGGTGTACCTGTGCCTAATTCTGAGGCTGGATAGTAGGGGCCATTTCTACCTTAGCCAACAAAGTCTCTGGGGCAGCTGGGAAAGTCTCAGAAATTCTGCTGGGGACTTTTCCCTCCCAAGTCTCAGTGGTCTTCAAACCTATTCTTGAAGTGATTTTCAAGTTCTGGTGAAGTAGACATATGGTCATATTTTGGTGGTTGTGGATTCATTTTAGTTTTCTTCCACTTCAGTTTGAATTTGCACATGATTAGTTAAGGCTCTGTTTTAGCAACTGGCTTGGTTTTCACAGTCGATAAGACTATACAAATGTGAAGGGTTTGCATAGTATTTGTAAAGCTATTGGATAGCCTGATAATAATATAAACTGGCACCTTTTCTGTGGGAATGTATAAATGATATTTAAATGTATATAGATTGCTATCAAGAAAATTGGTCAGTTTTGCCATTACCCTAAGCTTAAATTAAGCAGATTCACAGACAAGACAAAACAAAAGTCTCACTACTCTTAAGAAAGAACCAGAAGGTGAAATGTGTCTTTAGGCCAGAAAACCTTGTTCCAGGCAGAGCAAGACCAAGACACATCTGCCACCCAATACAGCCAGAGCAAAGAGTCTCAGTCTAAGTTTACTGGTGGTGGTGGTGGCGGACAGGGAATTGGATGGGAGGCAGGAAACAATTTATGGGAGAAGGCACACAAAATTGCCAAAATTAAAAGAGCTTTTAGTGAATGATTTTAAGTGGAAGCAGAGCCCAGAGCCTTAAAGTTGAGGATCAGATAGACCTGCCCAAAACAGATCCAATTAGAAGCTGTCTTGATTGAAGAATCGTGTCCTGATTGTTTCCAATCTGAGTTGTTACTTCTCTACTAAATTCCCTAACAAGGGATGTCGTGTGCGAGTTCTGTGTGTCTGTTCCCATGAATCTGTAAACATAGTAGAGCAGTGAGAGCTGTGGGAGGAATAATTGGTATTTGAATGGGTGGAAGATATGGTGGTATGGGAGCTTGTCTGATCACATAGGAATCAGTTTTGTGGTCTTGATGGGCATTTTCCCCCTTTGTGTAATTACTAATGGTTAAATTTTGACATCTCCTTGCTGGAAGTAAACAAAAAGACATTCATCAGCTTTGAACTGAACCATATTATTCTAAAATTTCTCCAATACTTTGCTTGTTGCAATCATACATTTCTCATCCTCTAATCCACCGCATGAACAGTCAGTTTCTCTCTGTTAGTGGAGGTTTTGTGTTGGTATGATGCAGAAAGGGTCAGATAGAATTCTAGATCAAGATAGACAAGGAAGAAAAGACTGACAATCTAAGTCTACCAAACCAATCCATTAAAACCCTTTTGTAGTTGGCTGCTGTGGAGTCCATTCTGACTCATGGTGAGTCCAGGTCAGTGTAGTTCTTATCCCAAGAGATGCCTGTCAATCTCAAAGGGTCCTTGCCTTCTCTCAGTAAGAATACTTAGAGGTACTGTGAGGAGAAGCGAGCTTTATTTTCACTTCAAGCAAGTAAAAGGAGACAAGAGGCCTAGTGATTCTGGAATTATCGTCTTAGTGTAAAATGGTGCTAAGACTTTTATGCAGGTTTAAGGGAAAGTGTTGAATATTCACTCAAGAGAGTCAAGAGATGGTCCTATCATACATAACATTTTCTGTGTAGGATTGAGTACTCTAGCAGTATTCATACTTCTTCATACATTGAATGTTTGTTTTTATCTCTAAAATGCAAGAACTTTTGTACTACAAATTGACATAATTACTAACATTGGGCGTGAGTATCAGAGATCTTGAATATAGGGCCAGGTTCTGATCTATTGTTTATAACTTCTCTATGAGTCATAGTCAACTTGATACCACATAACAATAGTAACAATGAGCTTCTAGGACATCTTTTGGAAGCACTGAGCAACTCTATACAAACTCATTTCCCCCCCCCACCAGTTGTCTTTGAAAAACAACCTCAAGGAACTTAACAGTTATTTGTTCAAAGAAGTTTTGTGGGGCTTGAAGATTATTATTCCTGAGGCAAACAGGACACATCTGAGTCAGAGGAATTTCCAATTACAGCCACTATTAGATCAATTTGACAGTTTTCAAATTTTTGAACTTAAAAATATTTTGTTGTTGTCTACCATAGAGTTGGATCCAATCCATAGTTCACTCTCCAGTGGGTTTTCAAAGACAGTTAATTGCATGGGAGGAGATTGTCCATTCTTCTTCCACAGAGCAGTTGATGGCTTTGAACCTCATGCCTTTAGGATTGCAGAGCAGCTTCTTTGCCACTAGGCCATCAGAGGTCCCTGGAAATATCATATGACTCTGTAATTCCGGTCTTAGGTATACTAAGGTATACCTAAGTATACCTAGGTATGTTTAGGTATACTAAGAAGTATTAGAACAATATCAGAAACCTATAAATTAATGTTCCTTTCAGTATTTGATCATTCAAAATGACCGTTAACTGATGAATGGATAAATCAAATGTAGTAAATACATGTAATGGAGTACTACTCAGGTACAAGAAAAATAAAATTCTTATGCATACCAGGGCATGAAACTTCTTACTGAAGAAACCAAGTTAGTCTAAAAAAATGACTGCATGATTTTATATATTTAAAATTAGCAAGTAAGTGTGTATGTGTGTGCATGTGTATGTGTAATGTAAGCAAAAGATTCTTAATAATTATCAAGGTTGAACAGTGGAGGTGAAAGTACACTTTGTGTTCAAGAATCATTTGAATTCATTTTAATGATGGCAGAATAATTTAGAAAGAATGTTAGCCCAATTTGAAAAATATATCACTGTCACTAAATTATACATATAGAAATTGTTGAGATGGAGTCTTTTGGTATGTCTACTTTCACTACAGTAAATATAAATAGATAAGAAAACTCTAGAGATGAAAGTCAATTTGTAATTAGTCATGGGTATGGTTTGGGACAAGGCATTGTTTTGTTCCATTGCACAGGGAGTCACCATGAATCAGGGGCTGAATCAATAGCAGTTAGCAACAACAACAATAATATTTTACAGAGAGCACAATAATTAAATGAATTCTTGTGCCAGGATATCAAGTCTAGAAAAGAATAAATTCTTTGGTATTGATCACCTGATGACTAAGGTGCATCTGACCAAAGCTGAAGTATTTTCAATGATCTCATATGTAAGTAAGTGAAAATTGCATAATGAAAAAGGAAAACTGAAAAAGCGATGCATTTGAACTGTGGTTTTGATGAAGAATCTTGAGTACAACTTAGACTACCAGGGAGATGAATGAAACTATCTTAGAGAAAGTATAACCCAAATACTACTAAGGAACTAGGGATGGCAAGGCTTTGTTTAGCTTACTTTGAACATATTATCAGAAGTGATCAGTCCCAGGAGAAGGACATCTTGTTTCGTTGAGTATTATTAATAATAAAGAAGACCCTCAACCAGATGGATCGACATAGTGAGTTGCAATGATAGTTCAACCACAGCAACTATTTGAGAATGACACAGAACGAAATGTTTCATTATGTTGTATGTAGGATCAGAGTAGCTTTAACAGCACATAAGAACAACAATATTGGGAATCTTTTATTTAAAAAGAGAGCAGTGAAATATGATTGCTTAGCTCTGTAAGTATATAAGATCAAAAGCCAACTTAAAGAAATCAATCACAGAAAGTAACTATAATAGGCACTGATTCAGTTCAGAAGGGTCTATATAGGAGAAAGTGGTAAGAATTATTAGAGTAATTTCTTTGAGTTACAAAAAAAAGAGATGAGGGAAAATAATGCATAATCTTCAGTGCTGGCTTCTCAGTTAGGTACTTGAAGGAAACACACATGTATGGCCCACACTGGAGATTGGCTCCAATATACAAAGTGAAGATGTGCAGTCCTGTCCAAGGGCAGATATAAAGACAAAGAATTTGAAGTAGCTTTAGTTTTAGGTCCTGAAAGATAACCCTTGAGTATTTCCCCAGCAACTGAGGCATCTTTGTTATCTAAAAGTACTAGATAACATTTGAACATGTTTGAAGCACCTGGCTAGTTAATCTCAAGAAGGGAGATATAATCTCAATCCTGTATATTAAATGATATATTAAATCTTATATATGCAACAGGACCAGTAAAAGGCCTTAACCATAGAAACAGGGCTTCCTGGATTGTCGAGAATGTCTGCTCTGAGGAGGGTGGTGCATCCCTGAAGACAGTAGAAGCTGCATGTCATAAGTCCTTTCAAACTTTGGCCTGTGTGTGTCTTCATTTGTATCCTTTCTGTGTATAATAAATGAGTAATGTTAAATATAGATATTCTCCATGAGTTATATGAAACACTTCTAGAAATCAAGGAGCTCACAGGTGCAGTGAACCAGCAGGGCCTGGCATTTGCTTATTTGGTAGTTTGCTGAAGAAAGTACTTCCACTTATGAGCTCTGACCCAATTCTAGGTGGCTGTGAGTACAGGAAATATTGTATAGTGTCTGCATAATCTGTGACCCAATTTTAGGTGGCTAGGTTTTAAGAGAAAGAGGACAGCTTGGTTTACTGGCAGGAAAGATGGAGAAAATTAAGATGAGGACTGGGCCCATTTTCAGGTAGAGATTTAGATTCATGATGACTGTTACTGTACCATTAACAGTGATAGTGGGATTTGGCAAATTGTTCCTCATGTTTATCTAGCAAGAAAAGAAATTTCCCCTCTCACAAGTTTGATGTCTCAGTCTGTGGTGGAAAGGTGATTCTCAAAATAGTTCACCCTTCTAGCCAGCACATGCTAGGTACTTGGATCAGGGATTAGGTAAAGATTTCAACTTAGTTGTCGGCTGGTTGAACCGTGATGCTGCCAGCTCAAGGGGTATAACTTTTGTCTTTTCTTTCTCAAAATTCCACAGGATGTATGTTTAGCTTTTATCAGCATGCTGTATAGACTTTTGTTGTTGTTGTGTGCTGTTGAATGAGAAACTACTTATAGCTGACCCGCCAGCAGATTTTTCAAAGCCTGTAACAATCTCATAGTAGGAGATTGCTCATCTTTCTCCTGCAGAGATTTTAGAAACACTTTCTAAAGCTAAGGAATGGAATGCTGAGCAGTTCTCAGCAAGATTTATAGTCCATTTGGGAATGACAGACAGGCAAGTGAAGCAGTTTTCCTGAGCTGAGATCCCAAGCCCCTGGGGCACATCTTATTATTCTATTGGATTTTACTCACAAAATAATTTGAGGTCTGTCCATTTGCTGTACAGAGCTAACTCATGGTTACTGTGATGCTGAACACTGTGACACTGATGTGTCAAATGTGATAATGGTGATCCATATTGGATAGTGTTTGGTGGAGCTTCCCCATTAAAACAAGCCTGGAAGCAGGAGTAGCATCCACCTCTGAAATAGCTTGCCTCTGGAAAGCCAATGAACTTGGAGAAACGATGAAAGTTATACAAGTATTCAGGTCTTTCATTCACAGGGTCACTATGAGTTGCCTATGACTCGATGGCACTTAACAACAAACAACAACAACAAGAGAGAGAGACAATTATTAACAATTTCGTGTTAAGACAAGGGTCACAAATCATTCAGTCTCAAGAGCAGGGGCCTTCTAGTTGCTGGGCTCTGTAAGACTATATTAATCATATGTCCATGAAGCTGGTTTAAGTAAAAAAATCAGGGATGTGTATAGACTTCTTACAACAGCTTATAGAATTATTCTTATTATGCTTTTAGTTTGTAAGTAAATTAGGTCATAAACTGAATAGAAGACAGGAAGAGATAGTGACAGCTTTAAGACAGGAAAGAAGAAATGAAAGATTCATTTGGCTTAGTGGTAAGAAGCTGTGCTGCATCTCAAAGGCCCACAGTTTGAATCCACCAGCTGCTCCATGGGATAAGGATGGACAATCTCCTGGAGGGTCAGCAGCTATGGGTCAGTTCTGGCCCAAGAGCAAACGACAATAGTCAAAGTGAGACACTTGAGTTTAAGGACCATGAATTTTAACAACAATCAAACCACAAGATAGTGTCGTGTTCTCCAGTCAGATAGAGTTATAAGAGTATAGCTGGGATTATATAAAGAGCTGGATTTAATCAAGTTTGGACTTTTTTCAGGCAGATATAATAAAGAAAAATAAGGTGGAAGAGTTGAACATGAATGGCTGTTGTTATGGGCCATTGAATCACTTGCTAATCATAGTGAACCCTGAACTCTAAACTGAGCCAACCCTGTCATCTCTGACACACTGACCTCCACTATCCCAGTCACAGAGACAATATATCTCATCGAGGGTCTTCCTCTCTTGAGCTGATCCTCCACCCTCCAAAGCATGAAGTCCTTATCCAAGGACTAGTCCCTCCTTGCAACATGTCCAAAATATGTAAGACAAAGCTGCATAATCCTTGCCTCCAAGGAGTAGCCTGGTCTCATCCTGTCCAGGACAAACTTAATTATTCTCCTAGCAGTCCATGGTATATTCCATATTCTTCTCCAGCACCATAGCTCAAAGACATCTCTTTCTATCATCCCCAGTCATTGTCCAGCTTTCTGATGCATAACAAATAATTGCAAAGACCATGGCCTGGATCAGATGCACCTTAGTCTCCAGACTGAAATTGTGACTCTTCAGTATGCTAGAAAGGTCACTTACAGCATATTTTCCCAATGCAATTCCTTTTTTTAATTTCCTGGCTGCTGGTATGAAGAGTGTTGATTGTGGAGCCAAGCAAACTAAAGCTGTTAACAATCTCAATCTCTTCACCATCTATCATGGTGCTTCCAATTGGCTCAATAGTAAGAATCTTTGTTTTCTTGATGTTGAGCTTCAATCCATATTGAAGGCTGCAGTCCTTCTACAAGTTTCTCAGGTCCTCTTCAGTTTTTAGCAAGCAAATTTCCGTCATCTGCATAATGCAGGTTATTACTGATTCTTCCTCCAATCCTGAGGCCTCATTCCTCCTCATAGAGTCCAGATTCCCAAATGATCTGTTTTGCATATAGATTGAAAATGTATAGAAATGGGACACATCCCTGGATTACACCCTTCCCGATTTTTAACCACACAGTGTTTACTTGCTGTGTTCTGATGACTGTCTCCTGGTCCAAGCATAGATAAGCACAATCAAATGTTCTGGAATTCAGATTCTTCTCAGAGTCAGCCATAGTTTGTTCTGATCCATACAGTCAGATGCCTTTGCATAGTCAATGAAACACATTCCTCTGCTACTCTCTGCTTTACCAAGGTCCATCTAATATTAGCTATAGTATCTCTAGTAACATGGCCTCTTCTAAAACCAGCATGCACTTTTGTCAGTTCTCTGTGGATGTATGTTTCCTGTCATTTTGGGATAATTTTCAGAAGAATCTTGCTTGCATGTGATATTAATGATATTGTTTGATAATTCCCACACTCTGTAGAGTCACCTTTCTTTGGAATGAGAATGAATATGGATCTTTTCTAGTCAGTACGCCAGGTGGTTGTTCTCCAGATTTTGTGGCACAACTTGGTGACACAACATCCAGGGCAGCGTCTATTTGTTGAAATATGTGAATCAGTATGCCATAACTTCCTGGGGCCTTGCTTTTGGCAATTCTTTCAAAACAGCTTGCACTTCTTCCTTCATCATCACAGACTCTTGCTCATATATTGTTTCATGAAATTCTGTGTCAGACAGTTCCTGTTGGTATAGTGATTCTGTAAAACCCTTCCATCTTCTTTTCATGCTCCCCGGATCATTTAATACTCTGCCCAAAGCATTCTTAAGTATTGCAACTCGAGGCTTGAATTTCTTCTTTAGTTCCTGCAGTTTAAGAAATGCTAAGTGAGTTCTGCCTTTTTGATTTTCTGACTCCAGTTTTTGGCACATTTCAATGAAATACTTTGCTGTGTTTTCCTGTGCTGCCCTTTGAAATCTTCTGTTCAGCTCCCTAATTTCTTTATTTTCCCCCTTCATTGGCTTCACAGCAAGCTAGTGCAGTATTCAGAGTCTTGTGTGGTACCTTCTTGGTCTTTTCTTCCTTTTCTATCTTTGTAATAACCTTATGCATTTTCCCCAGATGATATTCTTGATATCCTCCCACAGCTCATCTGGTCTTTGCTCATTAGTGTGCAAGGCCTCAAACCTGATCCTGAGATGACTCTGAAATTCAAGTGGAATAGACTAAAGGTAAAACTTTGGTTCCTATGGATTTGATTAATTATCTTGTGCTTTGGCTTAACCTGGAATATGAGGATTATCAGCACCTGGCCTAGTTTTCACAGCTGGTATTGAGACTTTTTCAGTGATTCTTTTCACAGATGTAAAAGATCTGATTCCTACATATACCATCAGGTGAAACCCATGTGTATAGTCTGTGTTTATGGATGCCTTTGAGCTGCGGTGCTGGAAAAGAGAATTGAATACGCCATGGACTGCTAGGAGAACAAACAGGTTCATCCTGAAGAGAGTGAAACTAAGCTGCTCCTTGGAGGCAAGGATTTGAAGAGAGTGAAACTAAGCTGCTCCTTGGAGGCAAGGATTTTGAGGCTTCGTCTGTCATACTTTGGCATGTTGCAAGGAGGAATCAGTCCTTGGTGAGGGACATATGCTTCTAAGCATAGAGGGACAGCACAAGAGAGGAAGATCCTTGATGAGATGGATTGACTCAGTGACTGGGGTAATGAAGGGTGAGTGTATCAGAGACGGTAAGGGTGGCTCAGGTTAGGTCAGAGTTCAGTGCTCTTGTGCATAGGGTTACTAAGAATTGCAAGTGATTTGACGGCACATAACAACAACATAAAAGTTATTTGCAATTAATAAATAATTGAATGTACAGAATCCTATAATTCTATCTCCAGCTTCATTTCTGTCACCAAGTCCATGTTTGCCAAATACTGATAGTTCTTTCTGTTTCCAAATTTTGCATCCCTGTCACCCATCATTTCTCATACATCTTGATTGCATGTTCGATTGATTTCTGACTACAAAAAGGTGGTAGAAATCTTCTATTTTCTCCTTTTTTGGCTCTAATTGTTGATTCATATATTTGAATGATAGTGGTATTCACTGGGCTTCCCTGTATACATATGGATATTATCCTATCACTCACAACATTGTATTTCAAGATGAATCTAGAAATTATTTTTTTAACTGTAAAAGCAGCCCCATTTCCCCTCACATTTTTATCTCCACCATAATAGATCATATGATTGTCTGATTCAAAATGTCCTTTGTCAATACATCTCATTTTGACAATACCTACTATGTCAATAATTATGTGTTCTATTTCTTTCTTAATGATATCCAGTGTTCCTGCATTCATTCTTCTCATATTCCATGTTCCAATCAGTAGTGTCTGCTTACAACTCTTCCCTCCTTTGTGTTTCCATATTTGAGGGTTCAGCCTCTGTTGCCATATCTGTTAGACTACTCTAAGTGTATTTTATTGTATATAAGGTTTTTGAAGGCCTTTTATTTTGAAAGTAGATGACCAATCATTCTTCCTAATCTGTCTTAATTCAGATGCTCAGATTTTAAATGGTATCTGACAAACAAGCATTTTACAGAAAGGAGCAGATAAAACACATTTCCCAATTATAAAAGCAACCAGCAGATTCAGTGCTGCTCCCTGTCCGTGGCAAGTGTGCCTTGACTCATCCCTTTCCCAGCTCCACCAGTATTCCACTCCAGCCTACACTGTTCAACACCTCTCTCCCCCATATATGAGGACTTAGGTCTCAAGTTTTGTTTTGTGAGCTTCTGTGATTCCAAATGCCTCACACTGCTGCCAGTCTTTTATGTTGTAGTGAGTGTCTCTTAAGCTCAGAAGTCTCCAAGTCCAAGGTCCATGTATTAGGGAAGCCTTTCAATCTCAGACAATTACAAGGAAAAGTCCCTTGCCTTGAACTTCTGCCCCGGGACTTACTTCTTGTGGTTTAGTGCCTTTTCTCTTCCATTTGCAGCATGCAGCTGTCACAGTAGGAAAATTTCCCAGGAGAGTACTATCTGTCCTCTAGGTCTGGTATATAAGTGTTTCATTCATTTTAAGCATTCAAGCCTTGTCCACTGGACTTCTGGCATTGGGAGCATACCTGCTGTTTGGATAGGGCCAAGATGAAATCTACCAACTCGGCACTCAGCCCCAGAACTATTTAAGCCCTCAGGCCCTGCCCTCTGGACTTGGATAGTGAGAAGTGATTATAACATTGATGCGGGGGGGGTGGGGAGGAATACAGATTTCTGGGTAACTTTTAGACTCTTTTTTTAGACAGATTGCATTCATTATTTCATTTAATCATATATCATTTAGTGGCAACCTTGATCCACAGGTTTCTGAGTGACATAGTAGTACCAGTATGGTGTTTTGTGGGGACAGCTGAGTCACCTCACAGATACAACTGCATCTCCCAGAAACCCTCTGGTCAAGGCTGACACCTTCAAATTCTGGGGCCCTCGAGACAGTATAACAACATTACTAAAATCTATAGGCTACCACTCTCCCCTGGGAACTATTCCATTATAGCTACAGTGTAGTAATGGAGGAGAAGAGGCTCTAAGCCACAAGAAGTCAATCCTGGAGCAGAAGTTCAAGGTAAAAGACTTCCTCGCAGAACTGTCTGAGATAGGAAGCCTTCCCTGATACTAGTACCTGGTATTTGGATTTACCATCTCCTAAACATGACTGCCCACAGCAGAAGAAAATGTCAGCAGCTTGAGGCATTCGCAGTCACAGAAGCCGGAAAGATTGAGATATAAGCCATCA
>NW_006399869.1:3082665-3086923 GCF_000299155.1 Elephantulus edwardii | reverse complement strand
GTATGCATAGGAATCAGATCAATTACATCTGTGGAAAGAATCACTGCAGAAGCTTAATATCAGCTGTGAACACTAGGCCAGTGCTGACTGTGGAACAGACTACCAACTACTCATGAGTTCAAGCTGAAGCTCAGGAAAATGAAATCAAATCCATAAAAACAAAAATTTGACCTTGAGTCTATCCAGTCTGAATTTCAAAAGCATCTGAGGAACAGGTTTGAAGTCTTGAACACTAATGAGAGAAAATCAGATGAGCTAGGGGAGGATATCAAGAATATCATCCAGTAATAATGCAAAAGGTCATTGTAAACACAGAGGAGGAAGAAAAGACCAAGAAGAATGCCCGAAGAAACTCTGAATATTGCACTATAGTGCCAAGAAACCAAAGCAAAGAGAAGAAATCAAGATATTATGGAGTTGAACAGAAGATTCCAAAGGGCAGAGCAGGAAAACAAAGTATTACAATGAAATGTGCACAGAGCTGGAATCAGAAAATAAAAAGGGCTGAACTCGCTCAGCATTTCTTAACCTGGAGGAACTGAAGAACAAATTGCAAGCCTAGAGTTGCAATACTTTAGAATGCTTTGGGTAGAGTATTAAATGATCCAGGAAACATTTTAAAAAGATGGAAAGATTATACAGTCATTATATCAAAAGGAATTGGCTGACACAGAATTTCATGAAACAACACATGACCAAGAGCCTGTGGTAATGAAGGAAGAAGTTCAAGCTGTTATGAAATAATTGGAAAAAAACAAGACCCCAAGAATTGATAGCATAGCAATTGACATATTTCAACCAAACAGATACTGCCCTGGATGTTGTGTCACCAAGTTGTACCAAGAAATCTGGAGGACAACCACCTGGCCAACTATATTTGTTCCATTCCAAAGAAACGTGACCCAAAAGTGTGTGGAAATTATAGAATAATATGACTGATATCACATGCAAGCAAGATTTTGCTGAAGATTATTAAAAAAAACAACACAACAACAAAAACCAAAAACAAACGATTGGTACAGCACATTAACAGAGAATTGCCTGAAGTGCAGGCTGAGTGTAGAAGAGGCTGTGGTACTAGTCATATTATAGCTAATTTCAGATCGTTCTTGGCTGAATGCAAAGAGCACCAGAGGAATGTCTATGTGTGTTTCATTGGTATGCAAAGGCATTTGACTGTGTGCACCATAACAAACTGTGGCTGACTCTGAGAATAATGGGAATCCCAGAACACTTGATCGTGCTTAATGTGAAACCTATACTTGGACCAAGAGGCAGTCGTCAGAACAGAGCAAGGGGACACTGCATGGTTCAAAATTGGGAAGGGTGTGCGCGAGGGATGTGTCCTATCTCCATAACTTTTTGGAAACTTTTGTGGAATAGATTATTCACGAATCTGGGCTCTATGAGGAGAAATGTGGCATCAGGATTGGAGTTGGACTCATCAATAATCTGTGTTAAGGAGATGATCCTGCCCTCCTTGCTGACACTGAGGAGAACCTGAAACGCTTGCTGCAGAAGGTCAAGGACTGCAGCCTTCAAAATATTTTGAAGCTCAACATCAAGAAAACAGATTCTTACCACTGGGCCAATTGGCAGCATCATGATAGATGATGAAGAGATAGAGAATGTTAGGAGTTTTAGTTAGCTTAGCCCCACAATCAGCACTCTTGGTACCAGACACTCTTTGTACCAGCAGCCAGAAAATTAAAAGATTAATTATATTGGGAAAGTCTGCTGTCAGAGACCTCTCCAAAGTACTGAAGAACAATGATGTCAGTTTGGAGACTAAGGTGAGCCTGATCCAGGCCCTGATCTTTGCAATTACTTGCTATACATTGGAAAGCTGGACAATAACTATGAATGACAGAAGGAGAATTGAGGCCTTTGAGTTGTGATGCTGAAGAAGAGTGTTGAATATATCTTAGACTGCTAGAAGAACAAACAAATTCATCCTAGAAAGGGTAAAACCAGGCTGCTCCTTGGAGTCAAGGATTCTGAAGCTTTGTCTGACATAATTTGGACATGTTGTAAGGCGGGATCAATCCTCGGAGGGGGACATCATGTTTGGGAGAGTGGAGGGACAAGTGCAGGAGAGGAAGACCTTTGATGAGATGGACTGATTCAGTTATTAGGGTAGTAAGAATAAGTGTGGCAGAGACAGTCAGGGAGGCCCAGGATAGAGCAGGGTTTAGGACTCTTGCATACAGTGTCACATTGAGTCGCAAGTGACTCAACGGTACATAACAACAACAACAACAACAACAATATTGCTTTCATTTACTTTTTCTAACAAATATTAACGGATTACCTGTTAATATATCAGCTATTTTTTAAAAGATTTCTTTATAAAGATGTCTTACACTCCTGTGAAACATGAAAATGGCAATAAGCATAAATAATGGGATCATTTCAAATTGACAGTCAGTGCTTTGGAGATAATATCACTAGGTAAGAAAGCGTAGATTAGATGAAATTAGAATGGATAATACAGCAAGTTCTTGGAGAAAGCCTTTCTGCATTGACAGTTTAGTTAAACAAATATAGAAAGATATAAACAACACAAAAATGAAGTTAATATTTGTAAAGGATAAAATCTTGTATTGACAGGTGCAACTGAAATAAAATTATGCAGGTAGATGCTGCTGTTGTTGTTGTTGATTGCCTTCAAGTCAAGCACGACTCATAGTGGCCCTATGAACAAAAAGTTCGAAGCCTTTCTACAACTAATGACACTTATCAAAGTTCATAGAGTTTCCAGAGGTATGTTATTTAGGAAGTGGATGCCACTCCTGCTTCCAAACCTGTTATAGTATGTTATTGTTTGTTGCGTTGCCTGTGATGCATAGGGACCCTATGTTCCCTGTCCTGAGTCAGACTCACTAATTCTGACACAGCAATCACTATTGCCCCAGTTATCAATCCATTTCATCTGGGGTCTCCCTCTCCTGCACTGTTCATCTACACTTCCAAGCATGATGTCTTTCTCCAAGGACCGATCTCTCCTGGCCGCGTGCCCAAAGTAAGTGAGGTGTAGCTTCAAAATCCTAGTCTCCAAGGAGAAAATTGGTTTCACCCTCTCCAAGACACATCTATTTGTTTTCTTGGCAGTGCATGATGTATTCAAGACTCTTCTACAGCACCACAACTTGAAGGTATCTGTTCTTATTCTGTCATCCTTAGTCATTTTCACACTCTCTGAAGCATAACAATTAATTGGGAAGACCATGGCCTGGATAAGGCACACGCATCAAGACCAACATCGTTTCTCTTCAGCACTTTGGAGAGGTCTCTGACAGCAGACTTTCCCAGTGCTGTTTGTCTTTCAATTTCCTGACCGCTGGTGTTAAGAGTGTTTATTTTGGATCCAAGCAAGCTGTAATTGCTAACAACCTCAATATATTTTCCATCTAATATGATGCTGCCAATTGGCCCAGTGGTAAGGATCCTTGTCTTCTCGATATTGAGCTCCAATCCATATTGAAGACTACAGTCCTTGACCTTTTGCAGCAAGTGCTTCAGGTAGATACTATTCACAATTTATTCCATATTTGGTATAGCCACAGGAATGACTCCCTCTAGAGGTGTCGCAATAGTTAAGTATTTGCCTGCTAACTAAAAGTTTAGAACTTTGAACCAACAAACCGTTCTAAGAAAGGAAATCTTATTTCTTTTCTAGACTGTGGGAATCGAGTTCTGATAGCATAGTCTGCAGAGTTTTGCTTTTAACACAAAAGCTGCATGTCCGCTATGGTTTAATTGATGGACAGTCTCCACCCATTATGCTTTCGAAACCCAGTGGAAGATCACCGTGAGTGAGAACTAACTGGTCAGCAGTAAGAAGGTAAGCTAGTGAATAAGCAATTCTATAGGATTAGAGTCACTGTGAGACGGAATCTCCTAGACAGTACAAAGCAACAGAAATGTACAGTGCATAACTTCCTCAGACAGTACTAAATTAAGCCCAGCATTTAGGTTGGATGTCTGAGTCCATCCTCTAAATAAAGGCTTGGTGGTCAGAACATTAGCACTAATTATTATTATTATTAATTTCAATGAAAATTTACAGAGACTTTGGATTTCCATTCATTCATTGTTGCACTTTTCTCCCTGCCCACCCCTCCCCCAAATACCCGAAGTACACTCTTCTCTTTGAAAAGTAAAAGAAAAATTCTTTCATCGTTTTACAATCCCTCCCCCCAGGTCCACTCCACTATGCAGCCTTCACTCTGGACTCCTGTCATGACAAAAATACCTA
>NW_006399869.1:3064360-3082025 GCF_000299155.1 Elephantulus edwardii | reverse complement strand
CCTTCCCTCCACCCATCAAATTGTGTGATCCTATGATTACCCCCACCACCCAACCATCTTCACCCCTCTGCTCCCACCTCCACTCCTTGGATCCTCATACACGGTTTACTAATTATTTTAATTTTTGTAATAACACCTCCATACAGCATTTGCCCTTATGGGACTGAATTCACTTGACATAATATTCTCCAGTCCCTCCCAAGTTACGTAGTAATTTTTTAAATCATTGTTCCTGCATGTGTAGTATTTCATCATGTGGATGTACCACAATTTCTCAATCCATTTGGTTATGGTTGGACATTTGGGCTGCTTCCCTCCGCAGTAGCAGAGGCAAAGTTTAACAGGACAGCAAGTATTAAGTTTTGGAGAGGATGTGGCAAGATAGGAGCTCTTATATACTGTTGGTGGAATTATAAAAATGGTATGACCACTCTGGAAGGCAGTTTGGCATCTCCTCAAGATAGCTGAAATTCCATATGATGCAGCTATTCTACTGCTTGGATTATGCCCTAAGAAAATTAGAACTGAGGCACAAATGGAGATTGGTGCACTGGTGTTCATAGCAGCACTACACTTATTCTTATGTGTATTTTCCACTGTTCCACTCTCCACTTCTCTGTACTTGAATGGTATTTACTTTTAGCCAGAACATCGGCTTTCTGCTGAGAATTTCAATTTCCAACCTAGATGATCTGGTGGTTTAGTGGCAAGGAAAAGTGCTGCCAACACAAAGTTACATGATCCAAATTCACCAGCTGTGCCACAGGAGAAATAAATGTAATTTAGGGTCAGCTATGGGTCAGTTTCAACTCAAAGGCACACAATACAACATAACCCTAGATATACTAAATAAGAACCTGTATTTTAATAAGCATAAGACTACAACTTGATAAAGAATCTCATAGAAAATCTCATAAAAATGTAAACTCTGATTAAATATTCCTACAGTGGAAAGATACATTTTAAACAGGGGTATCGAACCAAAATGAACCAATACAAAGCCTTGCTAATTTTCTCTAGAAAATGACTGGGTACTGACATAATCACACAAAATGAATTAAAGGATGGTTTGTGAGGCTTTAACTTTCTCTACTGTTCTTTGTTGCCAGTTTTATGATCTCTCTCTATGCAAGCTACTATGAATGGTTTTTTTCCCTACCATGAATGCTTTCTGATCTTTAAGTAGATGCCCCAGTCTTTATCTGCAGCTGCAAAGATAAGACATTTCATTCTCTTCTCTGTTATATCGAAATTTGGCATAAAGGTAACTTTAATTAGGTATGAGTTGAAAAGGAGTCTCCATTAGGTAAAACCACAGGTGCCATAATATTTAAAATATGTGATATATATTTTAAATTACATATCTTCATGAATTTCCTCCATTAACCATTTAGTGTTCCTTGTTTCACAAAGGAAAGAACATTGAACTAGGAGTCAAAAGGAATGGGTTCTCATTGCTACTGACACATTTTAGCAAGCATCCAGGGTCTTCCTTTCTGATACTATCCCTCTACCCTTCTGAGTATGATGTACTTCTCCAAAGATGGGGTCCCTCCTGGCCACGTGTCCACAGTATGTGATACAGAGCTTCAAAATCCTTGCCTCCAGGGAGCAGCTTGGTTTCACCCTCTCAAGGACTGACCTGTTTGTTCTCCTGGCAGTCCATAGTATGTTCAACACTCTTCTCCAGCACCACAGCTCAAAGGCATTGATCCTTTTTCTATCATCCTTAGTTATTTTCCAGCTCTCTGACACTTAACAAGTAATTGCTAAGACAGACTATGACCTGGATCAGGCACACCTTAGTCTTCGGACTGACTTCATTGCTCTTCAGTACTCTAGAGAGGTACCTGACAGCAGACTTTCTCAATGCTATTTATCCTTTGATTTCCTGACTGCTGGTGCCAAAGGTGTTAATTGTGGAACCAACAAGCAGAAGCTGTTAACAATCTCAATCTCTTTCCCATCTATTATGAAGCTGCTTGTTGGTCCAGACATGATCATTTATTTTCTTGACGTAGAGCTTCAGTCCATATTGAGGACTACAGTCCTTGACATTCCGCAGCAAATGCCTCATGTCCTCCTCAGTTTCAGCAAGCAAGGCTGTGTCACCTGTGTCAAGCAGGTTGTTGGCTGAGTCTTCCTCCAATCCTGATATCACATTCCTCCTCATCAAGTCCAACCTCTCAAATTATCTGTTCTGCGTATAAATAGTTAAAAAAACATATGAAGAAAGGATGCATCTTTGTTGCACACCTTTCCTGATCCTGAATCATATGGAGTTTCACTCCTCTGTTCTGACTACTCCTTTCTGGTCCAAGTATAGGATTCACATGAGCACAATTAAGTGCTCCGGGATTCCTATTCTCCTCAAGGTTAGCCACAATTTGTTTTGATCCACACAGTCAAATGCCTTTGCACAGTCAATGAAACACAGATAGACACTCCTCTGGTACTCTCTTCCTTCAGCCAAGATCCACCTAACGTTGGCCATGATGTTCCTAGTGAGACAGCCTCTTCTAAACCCAACTTGCACATCTGGAAGTTCTCTGTTAATGTACTGTCATCATTTTCTTTTAGAGAGTCACTCAGTTTATTCAATCTAGAAAACTACTAGATTCCATTAATTCAGCCTTTATTAAATAAGTCATTGTTGATCACTGCTTAATACACCTTTCTGTGATAATGAAAAACTTTCATTTTTGCATTGTCCATTATAGAAGCCACTTGCCACGTGTAGCTACTGAGTATTTGAAATGTAACTTTTGTTATTGAGGAGCTGAATTCCTGATATAATTTTCTTTCAATTAGTTTAAATTATAGCTACATTTACATATGACCACTAATACAAAACATTACCAAGTGTAAATTTGTCCACACATGTAGATGGTGCTTATACATATATTTTGAGGTATAACAATTAGAATATTTAATCTAAAAGATAAGAGTTATTAGCTACAAGACTAAGGATACGCTGTTGTTGTTGTTGTTGTTGTTGTTGTTGTTGTGTGCCATCGAGTCGCTTGTGACTCATAGCGATCCCATGTACAACAGCTCTAAACTCTGCTGTCCTGTGCCAGTCGCACTGTCTCTGACACACCCATCCCGATTGCCCCAGTCACTGAATCAATCCACCTCATAGACGGTCTTCTCCTCCTGTTCTGTCCCTCCACCCTCCCAATCATGGGGGTTTAAAAGGAGTTTGAAAGTTTGAAAGGTAACCAGTTTTCCTCCTGGAAATGCTAAGCTTCTGGCTTCATTTTCTGTTCTGTAAAAAATTTCCAGATGTGGAGCATCCACCTGAAGACGTCAGAGCGAAGAATTGAGCTGTGTTTCTGTGATTGCATAAGCCAAAACCCATAAACAGACACAGGAAATAGAACAAGGCACTCTTCAAGAAGGTTTCTTTAGAAGAATCTTATCTCAGCTGCAATAACCTTGCCTACTCACCCTAATGAGGTAGCACTGACGCAGACTGGCTTCTTACATCTCTGCCAAAGCCCAGTAGCACTCACAGCTTAGTTGTAGGTGTCAGCAGAGGGAACTTGGCAGATGAATTGGGGGTCTCTGGCTCAGAGTCTGCCAGAACTTGGGGGCACCGGAATTGTAAAATACTGACATGTTTGGCCATGCCTTCAGGCTGAGGGCTGGGAGCTAAAGTGTTGTCTACACACTGAGGACTGTCCACATGCTGTACACAGGTAACCTGTGGTTGCTGTGAAGCTGAACACTGTGACACTGATGTGTCAAATGCGATAGTGGTTATCTGTGATGGACGGTGTTTGGTGGAGCTCCGCAATTAAAATAAGCTTGGAAGCAGGAGTGGCATCTACTTCCAAAATAGCTTGCCTCTAAAAACCCTATAAACCTGGAGAGAGGATAAAAGTTACACAAATGTTCAGGTCTTTCATTCACACATAAGAAAAATTGTTATTATACAGGTAATGTGTCTGGTTGATTTTATGTAATATATGTAAAAATTAAAATTAAGAAAGATTAGAAAAGGATGTAAGTGTAATAGTGTCTGGCTGAAAATAGTATAATAACACTTTCAAATATGTCTAACTAGCAAAAAGATTTGCCTTGGAAAACTTGCTGTCTACGAGGCAGAGTTAAAGATACAGTAATTGATTTTTTTTTATGAATGTGAGTCATGAAAAAAATGAGTTGCCCTAATGCACAAATGACTGTTAAAAGCCCATGAACAGACCAAAATATATACTTTCACATGTAGAAGAACATTATGGCTTTATAATGTACTGAGGTCGTGTAGCTACCTTAAAAGCATCAAAGTAAAAGACATGTTACTCTTTTCCTGTTTAAATGAAGAAGGCTTTTTCATTAGCAAATTATTAGTAAACTTAGAAACTCTAATGAGAAACTGAAATGAAGAAAAGAATTTAAAAGGATCATGGGGATTACAAGAGTAAAAAAAATAAAGATCTAATTTTAAAATAAAATCACTCATTTAAATAAAGTAATATTTAGAACTTGTAACAATTGGCTTCAATCAAAGAATTGAAAAATGGAAAATGGTGGTTGAATCACATGATACACAGTCTACCCTTCTGATCTTTGCCTGCCTTCTTATGTTCCCTGTTACTCCCACTGTCATTAAAATGCTATTCCCAGAATTCCCACATTGCACACAATTAACATAGCTTTGATTCTTTTTGCCTGAAAGCAAGTCTTTGAAGCTTTTGTTTACATTTTTACCTGGGTTAAATTTGGAAGCTCAGTAGTGCTACCACCATATTCTTGACATTAATCACAATCCAAGCACAATCTCCTCTTTTCTTTCCTGATCTATCTTTCGTTTCTGCTCTTCCCAGCAGTTCATTTTTCTTTATCTCTTTACCTCCGCAGCATAGAATCCTTTACTATTTGGATTTCATAGAAAATTTCCTCTCCTGAAGATCATAACTTTCCCGGTAGCCACTCAAATGGAGACTTCATCCACTCAGAGTTAGAGTAACAAATACCAAGAAATGTTGAAGATTTTTACTCTAGGTAAGCCGAGAAGCCAAAGGGTTTTGAATGGAGAAATGGCATGGTATGTTAAACATTTGGGAAAGATCAATCTGCCTGCTGTGTGGGAAGGAAAGTGAAAGCAAAAAGGGAACTGTGCAATAATCTCCTTGGTTGACAGCCTTGACTTGGATTAATATGTTAAAGATACAGAAAGAAGGAAAAATCACTAAGATTAACTTTTTTCTTTTAAGTTGTCGTTATGTGCTGTGGAGTGGCCTGCAAATCATAGCGACCCTATGCACAACAGCCCTAAAACTATGTTAATTTTTTACATTGCACTGGATAGGTGTGTGAGGGAATAATAAACAAAAAGTTGCCTGGAGTCAATTCAGACTCATGAACTCCATACACATAGAATAGACTTGCATTTTGTACAGCTTTCAAAACTGAATCTTTTGAAGCATATCACTAGAACGTTCTTCCGGAGTTCCTCTGGGTAGACTAAAATCTTTCCTTTAGTGTCACAGGGGACATCTGTGAAAGAAGTAGAGGAATCAAGTATGTTTTCAAGTCTATATGTGTGTGAGCCCCTGCACATGCTCAGTTGTGTACATTTGTATTAATAAGAGTATGAAGAAGGATGTGTCTTGTAGAGGTCACTAATTGCTGTTGAGTTGGAACTGATTTCTAGTTGACCATCCGGTGGATTTTCAGAGGCTTTAAAATTGCACAGGGGATTTGCATCTCTCTCAGGGCTAGGGATTTTGAACATTTCTTCATGTGCTTGTTGGCCATCTGAATGTCTTCCTTGGTGAAGTGTCTGTTCATATCCTGTGCCCATTTTTCAATTGGATTATTCTCCTTTATCTTGTTGTGCAATGAGGGTTGCAGAGTGGATTATATTTGGGGGTAGGGAGGGAATGTGTACCAATGAGGGAGGTTTTCTTTTGCTTTTCAAGGAGAGGAGCAAAAGGCGGGGGAGGGGGAAGGGGTTTGTGTGGGGAGAAGGGTGCAACAATGAATGAATGGAATTCCAAAATCTCTGTAGATGTTCATTGAAATGAAAAATAAACAACCTAAATTAAAAAAAAACAAACAAAACCACACACACCCAGAAAGCATTAAAAAAAAAAAAAATGCACAGGGGAAAATTATCTTTCTTCCTTGCAGCCACTGATGGATTCAAACTGCCAGAGAATCATCACCTTATGAACTATGCCACCAGAGAGGTTTTGTAAATTGTTATTGTGTTGCTAGGTAACTGCTGTGTGAAGTATGACTCGCAGTGATCCTCTGAACAACAGATAGAAACCTTGTCCCGTCCTGTGCTGTCCTTATTATCTCCGAGTGCTTGATCCCATTGCCAAAGTCACTAAGGGCTGAAATGGAAATACTCATTTTAAATATTTTAAGTTTGGCTTGTCAATTAGACATTTACATGATGTTATCAAAAAAAGCAAGTAGTGAATTTTAAAATATAAGGAAAATGTTACAGCTACGTATAGTAGAGTGTTCTAAACATAGTAAGTCAAAACAAAGCAAAACAAAACCAAACAACTAAATCCACTGCTTTACAGTTGATTCCAACTCATAGTAACCCTTCTTTATGTATTTAAGGTTTTTTTTATGAGAGTGGACTCCCCATCTTCAAATCACTGATCTTTGCTTAGTGCACATTACATATTATGCCATTACTGCCCTATGAAATTGTTGTTACGTGCCATCAACTCACCTGCAACTCATAGTGATCCTATGCCGTAGCCTGAGCCAGTCTCACTTTCTCCAACACCTAACTCCATGATACAGTTACTGTATCAATCCGTATCATACAAGGACTTCCTCTCCTGCGCTGTCTCCCCACCCTTCCATGCATGATGTCTTTTTCCAAAGACTGGTTCTTCCTAGCCGAAGTGCCCAAAGTATGTGAGAGGGACCTTCAAAACCCTTAACATCAAGAAGAAACTGGTTTAACCTTCTCTAAGACAGACCTGTTTATTCTGTTGGTGGTCCATGGTATGTTCAATACTTTTCTCCTGCACAAAGGCATCAATTATTTTTCTATCATCCTTAGTCATTGTTCAGCTCTCTGATGCTTAGCAAGTAATTGCAAAGACCATGACCTGGATTAGGCACACCTTAGTCTCTAGACTGACATCATTGCTCTTTAGCACTTTGGAGAGGTCTCTGACAGCAGACTTCCCCAATGTAATTTGTCTTTTCATTTCCTGACTACTGGTACCAAAAGTGTTAGGTAGTAATTAAAACTTAAAATTTAAGATCACCCAGAGAGTTACCACATGTACAGAGTTTTCTATGCAGGAATATAGAGAAAGTGTGGTGGCAAGTGTGGTGGAATAACAAAATAGGCCACAAGAGGTAAAAAATGAAGTAGAGTAAGAACCAAGGAAGAATCATATTTTAAGACCAAGTAAAGAAAGATGTTTCAAGGAGGAGATTATCACTTAATGCTGATAGGACAATCTGAAAATGATATTTCCAGGAATATTTTTTATGTATTTGAGCAATATTCAGCATCACTGAACAGCTTCCCCATTCCACCCCACATACACCTGTTTTCATTTAATTGAGAAGCTTTAGAAAGCTTTATCACTGAAAGGACTCAATATTTTCCCAAGTACCAAGTACCCATGCATGCTGGTTAAGACAATGCGTACCATGAGTCTCTGCTTTGGCACTGATATAATATGGAAGTTATGTAATGATGTAATTATCCACATGACATGATCTGATGTAATTAGCCTGATACTACATAAGGAGATTAGAGTGGGATGCAACGTTCTTAATCTGACCTAGGGACAGCCTACTTGGTAGTGTGGCCTGCAGAGACTGGCAAAGATAGACTGGCAAAGCACATTAGCTTTTTACTCAGCCAAGCTCCCCTATCTGGCTCATCAATCTAGGTTTTCTGGGCTTTTTGTATGTTTGCTTTATTTCCTCACAATATTTTTTAATTTTTTCCCTTTTTATTATGAAATTCAGTGAAAATTTACTGAAAGATTGGATTTTAATTCATTCATTCATCAATTTTATTCATCAACACACAATTTTTTTTCTTCTTCCCCCTCCCCCAATTTACTTTGTACTGTGTGTCTTGTTCCAGATTGTTGATTATCATACATGTAATGTCTAATGATCCGTTTCTTCAACTAGACCTTCGCTTCTCTTATTCCAGTGCATAGTCATTATCTACCCATTCTTTGCCTGTTCTCCCTGCCCAAGTCCATCCTTTTTTTGGGTAATTTTTTATTTTAATAATTTTAATGAACATTTACAGAGATTTTGGATTTCCATTCATTCATTGCTGCACTTCTCTCCCTGCCCAGCCCTGCTCCCCATCCCCCAGTTCGCTCCTTTCTTTGAAAAAAGAAAATCTCTTTCCCTGGTACACAATCCCCCCAAGTACATTCCACTATGCAACCTTAATTGTGGACGCTTGTGATAACCATAATACCCTATCATACATCGCTTTTAAATTATTCACTCCCTCATCTGTTTCAGTGCAGTATACACAATTTACCCAGTTGTTCTCAGTCTTACCCCAACCCTGATATCA
Source organism: Elephantulus edwardii (assembly GCF_000299155.1). Taxonomy (NCBI): domain Eukaryota; kingdom Metazoa; phylum Chordata; class Mammalia; order Macroscelidea; family Macroscelididae; genus Elephantulus; species Elephantulus edwardii. Next base: position 3,073,480 of record NW_006399869.1, on the reverse strand, counting down.
GTCCCATTTTACAGCAGTGGCATCATACAGTATTCGTCCTTTTGCGACTGAGATATTTCATTCAGCATAATGTCCTCCAGGGTCGCCCATTTTGAATAATATTGCATGAGTTCCTTGTTTTAAAGTGCAGCGTAGTATTCCATTGTGTGAATATACCACAGCTTCTCTATCCATTCGTTTGTTGATGGGCACTTAGGTTGTTTCCAACTCCTTGCTATTGTGAACAAAGCCACGATAAACATGGGTGTGCATATATTTGCTTGGATGTCAGTTATGGTCTCTTTGGGATATATTCCCGGTAGTGGAATTGCTGGGTCTAATAGTATCTCTATTTGCAACTTCTTGAGGAAGAACCATACCACCTTCCGTAGTGATTTCACCATTTTACACTCCCACCAACAGTGAATAAGGGTTCCAGTTTCTCCACAACCTCGCCAGCATTTGTTGCTTGCCCATCCTATTTTTATAACAATGGTGTTATGCTGTATTTGTCCCTTCGTGTTTGAGATATTTCATTCAGCATAATATCTTCCAGACTCATCTATTTTGTGTAATATTACAAAACTTCATTGTTTTTCAGTGTGGCATTATATTCCATTATGTGACAGTACCACAGTTTTTCTACCCATTCATTTGTTGATGAGAGGTTTCCACCTCTTCACTATTATGAATAATACTGCAATAAAAATGGTCACAAAGTAAGATTAGACACTTCCACCTAAGAAGAAAGTCATATGGCCAACAAACACATGAAGAAATATTTAAAATCTTTAGTATCAGAGATTCAAATCAAAACAATAATGAGATATCATCTCACCTTGTGACAGTAGCAAAGTTCAACAGAACAATAATTAATAAATGCTAGCAAGAATGTAGAGAGAGTGGCACTCTCATACACTGCCGATGAGAGTGTAAAATGGTACAATCCCTATGAAAGGCAGGTGGCACTTCTTCAAAAAGTTGAAAATAGAAATACCATTTGACCCCACTATCCCACTATTGGGAATATACTCTAAATAAACCTCTGGCTCTTTGAACTTGAGCCAGTAGCCTTCCATGTTCACTGCTGATCTTGGATTTTTCAGCTCCTAGAGTTACTTGGGTCAGAAGAAACTTCTACCCTTATGAAAAGCCTATGAACCTGGGCCTTAGGCTCTTCAAGTAAGCGAGTAATGTTAGGTGAAAATTCAAGTATAAACAGTAAAATAAAACAATCTAAAAATAAAGAAACATTAAATAAAAGCAATGATTTCTAACTTATATTAGCTTTGAGCCACATTTTAAATATTAGTATTCATTTCTTCCTAGAAAAAGAATGACATTTCAGGAGAAAAAAAGAATGATTTAGAGGTTCATGAATAATACCTCAAAAATTTGATAGAATTAGTGTTTTCATAATAACCTGCTGTTATTGTTTTTTCCCCTGAATGATAAGTGGGTGATGTGTGAAAGGACATAAGCGTGATTGTTTAACAAGTAGCATGTTTTGCTTAATGCTGATCATTACCACATAAATCATTTTTGTAAACCTTTTGCACATCTATTATAAAATAATGCCACTGACAATATTCATAGCAATAAAAGTGTGTATGACTGAGAAGAACAAACTTCAATTAACAGGCCTTGGGTATTTTAGGATTATAAAATAATTTGTAAGACTGATAATATGTGCGTATTCTGATAAACAATAGTAGATTTGCTTTTCTTGAACATTCACTCTTGTGATTGCTGTCTCTTCACTACCAGGCTAAACCTTTCTGTCTTCACAGAGGTCATATGAACAAGACATCCTTTACCATTGTGTAATAAAGTTTTCTTCCAGTTAGTTTGCTTAGTTTCTATTTAAAAAAGTCACTCTTTCACAAGAATATTACATGTATACCAGACAAAGAGTTACCACAATCACACCTCTGTTTCCAAATGATTTCTTTTCCCTTTTATGTTTTTTTCATTTCCTGACATAACTCTATTTTTATAAGCAAATATATTTTTGTACTTTCATTCTTACAGGATAAAATATATTTCTTTTTCTTTGACAAAAAATTAATCATATTTTATAAAATTATCATAAAAGACCAAACTTGCTTTAAGCATAAAAAGTTTATTTGAAGAGTAAGTTATATATATTTCTCTGTCCTTTCACAGAATTCAAATATATAAAGATATGAAGTTCTTTCAGAGTATATCATACAAAAGAATATCTTCAAGTTCTTTTTTCTGTATTATATTTTTTAATGGTTTCCACACAATAATTCATAGACTTGTGTTTCATAAATCATCCATATACCTTGCATTTTATACATGTAGCTACTATTTAACGTGCCTCTGGAAACTCTATGAACTTTGAGAAACAACAACAATAGTTATAGAAAGGTTTCAGGTCTTTTGTTCGTTGGGTCACTATGAGTCGTGCTCGACTCGACAGCAATCAACAACAGCATCTGCTATTTATCTATGCCTATTATTACTCTGCTGGGAAGGAGAAGTGGCATCCTCTTCTGTATTAGCTTGCCTCCAGAAACCCTATGAACCTGGAGAGAGGATGAGAGACACCCAAGCATTGAGGACTCTCCTTCATAGGGTCGCTATGAGTCACCTGCGACTTAACGGCCCTTAACAGCAACAACAACATTATTACTCTATCTTTTTGCATACCCATTGAATATTTCATATTCCTTAACTAGCTCTCTCAGCCCTTAAACTCTGCTATCCTGATGATTTTCATCCTTCCTCTATTTCTTACCCCTTTTGAACATTAATATGCATCTTACTAGTTATCTTTCTATTTTTACAATAATAATCTTATGCAGTATTTGTCCTTATGAGACTGAATTAGTTCATTCAGTATAATTCTTTCCAGCTTCTCCCACATTATATAGTATTTTATGAAATCAATGTTCCTTAGTGCTGCATAGTATTCCATTAGGTGAATGTACCATAATTTCTCAATCCATTCATTTGTTGATAGCATTTTTTAAATTTCCTTTTTCTTGATATTGTGAATAATATTGCTATAAACATCAGTGTACAAATCTCTGTTTGTTTCTCACAGTTTTAATTTCTTTGGAATTTATTCCTAGTAGTGGAATGAATGGGACATAGTAGATTTCTATTTGTGCTTTTCCAGGAAATGTCAAACTGCCTTCCAGAATGGTTGTACCATTTTCCACCATCATGAGAGTTTCAATCTTGCCCCATCCTCTCCAGCATTTATTAGTTTCTGTCCTGTTAAAGTTTGATACTGCTACGAGGGTGAAATGGTATCTCATTGTTATTTTGATTGCCAGTCATTTTGATTACTGATTACTTCATGTGTCTGCTACTCTTTTTCTCTTAATCTGAGAATTTAAACTATTCATATTAAGTATGTTTATTGGCAGGTCAAATTTTATTGTTGTCTTTTTGTTGTGTTCCTTTTTCTGTTGTTTCACATTACTTTGGTTGATCAATTTCTTTTGTTATTTCTGTTTGAAGGACTTCCTTTAGTATTTCTTGTAGAGTTGGTATTTTATTCACTAATTCCTTAAGTTCATACTTTTCTGAGAATTACATAATTTCTCCTTTATATTTGCTTTACAGCTTTGCTGGGTACAAGATCCTCAGCTTTCTTTCACCCTTCTGTAATATTCCATTCCATTGTCCTCTTGCTTGCGTGGTTTTAGATGAGAAAATCAGAGTTTAATCTAATTGGTTCTCCTTTATAGGTGATTCTTTTTTTTTTCTCATGTTGCTTGTAGTATTCTATTATTTTTGAGAGTTTTAAAATGATATGTATTACTTGGGTCTTAGTGTATTATGCAATTTAGGTAAGCAAATATTTCAGTATATATAATCTCCAGTTTTCATGGCTCTGATAAACATGAATTTCAGTTATAACTATTTAGTTAGATAGGTATCCTTTCTCTATACCATTTTAATCTATATCCTAAGCAAATTATTTGAGATATTTGACATTGTGAAAAGAATGTGGCATCAGGACTGAAGGAAGACTCATCAGTAACCTTCATTATGTAGATGGCACTACGTTGCTTGCTGAAAGTGAGGAGCACTTAAATGCAGAGGATCAAAAACTACCACCTTCAAACATAGATTGCATCTCAATGTCAATAAAATGCAAATTCTCACCACTGTGCCAAATAGGAAACATCACAATAGATGGAGAAAAGATTGAAACTGTTAATGACTTCATCTTAATTGGATTCACAATCAATACACTTGGCACCAGCAACCAAAAGATCATAAAAGGTATTGCACTGGGAAAATCTGCAGTCAGGGACTGCTCTACATTTTTGAGGAGCAATGTCAGTTTGAGACTAAGGAGTGGCTTGTTCAGGCCACCATCTTCTTTCTAGTCACTTGTTATGAATTGGAGAGCTGGACAATGAGTAAGAATTATAGAAGAAGTGATATTTTGAGTTGTAGTGTTGGAGAAGAGTACTGAAAATCCAATGGACTATGCAAAGAACAGACAGATACATCTTAGAAGGTTTAGTTGGAGTGCTCTTTGAATGCAAAGATGATAAAAGTTCATCTCACATGCTTTGGCAATATTGCTACAGCCACTATTCCTTGGACAGCAACATTGTGCTTGGAAGGGTAGAGGGAGGGTCAAAGAGAGGAAGATCCTTAACCATGTAGATTTACACAGTGATTGCAGAAATAGGCTCAAATGTGTCAGAGATTGTGAGGATGGCATAGTACAGGACAGGGTTCAGAGTCATTCGTAAGGTCACTCTAAGTGATACTTGACTCAACAACAGTGGTAAGAAGCTGCACTACCCCTCCAAAGGCATGTTTCAGATCTGTGAGATGCTCTACAAGAGAAGGTGAAGCAATCTCTTCCTATGTTATTAACTGACTGAAAATCTTATAGAGGGTCAGCTATTGGTAGGTTCTGACTCTACAGTACACAGCAAGAACAAACCTGATATATTAACTATGAGTATTGCATAAAGTCTAACTATCACTGTTAGTATGTGAGTCCACAAATAGTTTTGTAAATAATCAAATGTGCATCATGCACTGACTGCCAACCAAAAGGCACGTGCTTCAAATTCACCAGCTGTTCCATGGGAGTAAGAGGCATAATCTCTCCCCCATGCTATTAATTGTCTACGAAAACCCACTGGAGGGCCAGTGGCTTCTGACTCAACGGTACTTCACAACAACAAAAACACGATCAGTGAGCAATCATATCGCTTTTTTAAAATATGAATCATTTTGTTGTTTAACATGTAGTTTTGTTGTCTCCTTGTTTCCCAACAGTAAACTCATCTGATATTTTATAAAAATTGCTAATTGAAAGAAAAAAATGAGTCAAAAAAGTTCCCAGTGAATACATTAAGATAGAGAGAGAAAAGGAAAAGTGATAATATAGAAAGTAAAAGTAAAAGAAAACAAATAAAATGAAAGGATAAATAGCTCATTGTGGGGATGTTGACACTATTGTTATTAGAGAGACTGTAGATTTGTAGTCAGATGAAATGGTTGTGATAAAAAGGATAAAATGTTCCAGAGGAAGTAACTCTGGCAAAAAACTTCACATTTAAGAAACTCTCAGTCATACTTTATGACACTGAAAACATGAACTATAAAATATTAGAAGCTGCTCCTAATTTAGAAAGGGGTAGGGCAATTTAAGAAGACATAGAGCAGATGCTTGCTTTGTTCAGACACCGAAGGCAATAAATATGACAAGAAGTTGTATTAGGAGAAGAAAACAAACTCTTTTCAACTTCTCCTTGAACTTTTTTCTCCTCAAAGAAATAAACACGTTAATTTTCAATATTTCCAGTGTTTTAAATTACATTGTACTAAAACAAAAATGTAATGCGTGTGCTCTAATGGCACAGCATTAAAAAAAAAGTAAGTTGTATATAGCATAAATTTTCTATTTAATTAACTCAGTTTTGGTTTTTTTTAATTTAGGTTGTTTATTTTTCATTTCAATGAACATCTACAGAGATTTTGGGATTCCATTCATTCATTGTTGCACCCTTCTCCCCGCACAAAACACTCAGTTTTATAGGTAAAGAAATCTGGTGAGTATAATCCTCAGGAGGGCTCTTACCTAGAGCTCTAACAATAGGGAAGGGAGTTGTGGTGGTGCAGCCCATAGTGAGTTGTGCTGCTAACACAGAAGCTATGCATATCCAGCAGTCTAAATGCACCAGCCACTCCAGAAAGATGGACATTGCCTTCACTTTGCAATTTACAGCCTCAAAAACCAGACGGAGAGGGCAAATATAAGTTCAGAACCTACTCACAGTAGAAAATGAATCACATCAATGATGATCTAGTGGTCTAGTGGGTAAGAAATTGCACTAACAACTCAAAGGCAGACAATTTGAATCCAACAGCTTCACCACTGGAGAAAAGTGGGCAGTCTTTTACCTTGAAATTTACAGCTTCTCAAAACCTTCTGGAGGGACAACTATGAGTCACTTCAGAAATGACAACACATTAACAAATATATTTCATAGATCAAAAATCGCAAATGGAATACTTGGTTTACCATAGTCAACAGCAATTGTTGAGTGTGTCTTTTAAAATTCCGTAGTGATGGGTTAAGTCTGTGCCTGGCCTGGAGGCTCCTGTGCAGGGTTCCACTCTAGAAGTTGGTTTCTCACGTCTTGATGAGGGTCACACAAGGAAAGTCTTAGTTTGTGTTGGTTTGTATTTGGTTTGTGTTATTGGTTTTTTTTCTCTCCAAAAGCAGATGTCAGCAGGCTGGACTTTTGCCCATTTTAACCAACAAGAACCCAAGGGCAGAAGGAATACTTGGTTTCCCATAGTCAACAGCATTGGTTGGTTGTGTCTTTTAAAATTCTGCAGAATCCAAAGGTCACAGGCCCTTTCAGGCCAAATTTATTAAAATGTTGCTGTAAATGATGGTAATACATCGAGGAGGGAATGAAAAATGTTTCTAAGCACGGTCATCAATTTAAAAGTGTGCAGCAACGTGTTAATGGTAGGATTAACATTCTTGAAGTGGTACAACAATCGTTCGTCTATTTGCTGTACTGAATAACTTAAAGTTGCTATGATGCTGAACACTATGCCATAGTTGAGTCAAATACCATAATGTTTACCCATCACGGACAGCGTTTGGAGGAGTTTCCAGACTGATTCAGGTTTGAAAGCACACGTGGCATCCACTTCCTAAACCAGATTCCTCTGGAAACTCTACAAACTCTATCAACATAAAGAAATTATGTTAATCAGAAGACGGAGTTCAGGTCTTTTGTTCATAGGGTTGCTATGAGTCATATTTGACTACACTTTACCACTGCTAAGTGAGATTAGTGTTGTTATATTATGGCGGAACATTCTTTTACTTTGTACATCACTCTTTGTCAGTTTGCTGTACTGAGGTAATCTGGGTTTGCTGTGATGCTGAACCTTGTGCCATTGGGGTGTGAAATGGCATAATGGTTTCCCATTGTGGACAGTGTTTGGTTGAGCTCTCAGTTTTAAAACAAGTTTGGAAGCAGGAGTGGCACCAAATTCCTAAACCACATGCCTATGGAAAATCTATGAACTTGGAGAAACAACTATAGTTGTAAAGGCATTAAGTCTTTTATTCAAGGTGTCACTATGAGTCATGCTTGACCCTACAACAATCAACAACATCATAGTCAATCAATTCAAAACTAGTAGTCTTCTTTATTGATAAACATCTAAACCTCAGCTCTCTGCAGTGATAGTTTCCTTGAGTGACTAACATTTTGTCATGAATAATAAAGTCTTAATTATAGTATACTTATTGCTGTCCTCTTGGAACTTACTCATCAAGGTTCCTTGATGAAAAACTGACACTCCATCACATTTCCAAGGCTATAAATTGAAAAAATAGAGATTGCTCATTCTTTGCAAGGTCACCGGATGGTGGATGGAACCACAAGAAAGGAACAGTATAGCAGTAAAGCTTCCTGACCATGATTGTTGTGTATAAGAAAAACTAAAAATTTTTTCAAGGAAATTACTCAGCTCTTATGTACATATTCTCTAGGCAGTTTGAACCTTAGCTAAGTCCACAATGATGAACACTGCCTTCACCTGAAATTCCTACCCCAAAAGGAAACTAATATATTAAAAAAGAAGTATTCAATTAACAAAAATATGCTTTGCAGAGGGTTCTAATACTATTTATTGAAAATAACAGAAAAATACATTCATTTCAAGGTCTGAGAGTAAAATGTTCTTGATTATTAAAAATGTAGCATTAATGAACTAGAACACAGTTTCTCTTAAAATAAATACTCTATTCATATCTTCTTATTACTCGAAGGTACATATCCATTTCATCCTGAACATATTTTTATCTTCTTGGTCACCACTACTCAATTGTAGTTCATTTCCAATTTACCAAAGCCAAACACTAAAAATAAACTCAATGTACTGTAGGGTGTTTTCATATATATACTTCTTAGGGTGTTTTCTTCTCTCTCTCTCTCTCTCTCTCTCTATATATATATATATATATATACTTCTTAACCTTCATAAAGTGAAGGAAACACAGTACATTTGTTTTCTCTATCTAAAAGACAGTAGAACAACTCAACTCCTGACATTTCTAAAGATATACCACTAGTCGTTATTTTACTGAGATGGTCACATTTTATTTGCTTGCTTTTTAATGTGTATTTGGATGTGCAGCCTTGAAAATTATTACATTCAAAACAATGTCCAATTGTGATTTGACGGCAGAGGGCACATATTTTTATCCTATGCAGTCCTGTAGTTTAACGTTGTAGTCTGAAGGCCTGGGAATGAGTTGTACCAGAGGATGACGGCATAAGTGGATAAACAAGGCCAGATCAGCTCAGCAAAACACCAGATGACCAATGAAAGGATAATAAAGACAGCCTTACCCATCAAGGTTTTATTTTTCAATAGTCACAGTTTGAAAGAACACAACATCTAACTCAGATTTACCCTTGTTTAAATGATGTGAAAGACCCCCTTTTCCATAGTAAATACCTTTATCCTGCATTATAAGTAATAAAACAGGAAAACAAAAAAGCTGCACTTGAGCTAATCCTTCTAATGCTAATAACTTTCAGAATTGAAGGATTAGAAAGCATTGTGGATAAAGCTAATGTGCATCAGCTGTCTCAC
>NW_006399869.1:3061073-3063474 GCF_000299155.1 Elephantulus edwardii | reverse complement strand
ACTAATTTCACTGGGAAAATCTGCTGCCAGGACCTCTCCAGGATGCTGAAAAGCAATGATGTCAGTCTGGAAACTAAGGTTCATCTAATTCAGGCCAAGATCTTTCCAATTACTTTTTATGCATCAGAGAGTTAGATAATGACTAAGGATGACAGAAGAAGAATCAATGCCTTCAAATCATGGTACTAGAAAAGAGTCTTGAATATAGAAGGGATGGCCACAAAAACAAATAGGTCTGTCTTGGAGAGGGTGAAATAACCTTTCTCCTTGGAGGCTAGAATTTTGAAGCTTTGTCTCACATACTTAGGGCACATGACCAGGAGAGACCAGTCCTTGAAGAAGGACATTATGCTTGGAAGGGTGGAGGGACAGCACAGGAGAGGAAGACTCCAGATGAGATGGATTGTTACAATAACTGGAAAAATAGGGGTTGGTGTGTCAGAATTAGTGAGACTGGCTCAGGACAGGGAAGGGTTCAGAGCTGCTGTATATAGTGTCACTATGAGTTGCAAATGACTCAATAGCAGATAACAAGAACAAGATATATCTATTCATCTATCTATCTATTTATCTATCAATCTATCTATCTATCTATCTATCTATCTATATCTTATTCTTGCTGTTGTTAATTGTCATTGAGTTGCCTGTGACCCACAGTGGTCCTATGTATAGCAGCCCTGAACCCTGCTCTATTTTGAGCCAACTTCATTGTTTGACACCCATATCCCCATTATTCCAGTTACTGAGTAAATCCATCTTATCCAGGGTCTTCCTCTCTCGTGCTGTCCCTCCATCCTTCCAAGCATTAGCCCCCTCTCCAAGTACTGGTCCCCCCTTGCAACATTCCCAAAGTATGTCAGATGGAGTTTCAAAATCCTTGCCTCCAAGGAGCAAACTGGTTTCATGCTCTCCAGGAAAAATCTTTTTGTTCTCTTAGCAGTACATGGTATATTTAATACTCTTCTCCAGCACCACAACTCAAAGACATCAATTCTTCTATCATCCTTAGTCATTGTCCAGCTGTCTGAGGTATAGCAATTAGTTTCAAAGGCCATGGCCTGGATTAGTAGCCCCTTGGTGCCCAGACTGACATAATTGCTCTTTAGGATTCTGGAGAGGTCCCTGATGGCAGATTTTCCCAATAAAATTAATCTTTTGGTTTCCTGGCTGCTGTTACCAAAAAAATCTGATTGTAGAGCCAAGCAAGCTGAAGCTGTTAACAATCTCAATCTCTTCGTCATCTATCATGATGCTGCCAATTGGCCCAGTGATAAGAATCTTTGTTTCTTGATGTTGAGCTTTAATCCATACTGAAGTTTGTAGTCCTTCACCTTCTGTAGCACATGAATGCCTCAGGCCCTTCCCAGTTTTAGCAAGCAAGGTTGTGTCATCTACAAAATGCAGGTTGTTCCCCAGTCCTGATACCACATTCCTCCTCACAGAGTCCCGATTCCCTGATGATTTGTTCTCATATAAATTGAAAAGGTATGGAGATAGGATGCATCCCTGGTGTACACTTTTCCTGATTTTGAATAATATAGGTATTACCTTGTTCTGTTCTGACGACTGTCTCCTGGTCCAAGCATAGGTTCCACACAAACTCAATCAAATGTTTTGGAATTCTCATTTTCTCAGAGTTAGCCACAGTTTATTGTGATCCACACAGTCAGATGCCTTTGCATAGTCAATAAAACACAATTAGATATTCTTCTGATACTCCCTGTTTTCAGCCAAAATGCATTTCACATTGGCTATAATGTTCCTTGTGCCACGGCCTCTTCTAAAACCAGCCTGAACATCTGGCAGTTCTCTGTTGATGAGCTCTTCCAGTCATTTTTAGATCATTTTCAGCAGGATATTGCTTGTATGTGATATTAATGATATTGTGACACTGTTGTGTCACCTTTTTTTGGAATGGGAATAAATATGGATCTCTTACAGAACTGGCCAGGTTATGTTTCTCCAGATTTCTTAGCATAACCTGATGAGTGCATCTAGGGCAGCATCTGTTTGTTGAAATATGTCAGTTGGTATTCCATAAACTCCTGGGGCCTTGCTTTGTTTTCCAATTACTTTAGAGCAGCTTGAACTTCCTCTATTACTATAGGTTCTTGATCATATGTTATTTCAAGAAATTCTTCTGTGTCAGTCAATTGTTTAAAGTATAGTGACTTTGTACACTCCTTCCATCTTCCTTTAATGCTTCCTGGGTCATTCAACATTCGTCCCATAGCATCCTTAAGTATTGTAGTTCGATTATTGAATTTGTTCTTCAATTCTTTCAGTTTAAGAAATGTCTCGCGAGTTCATCCCTTCTGCTTTTCCAACTCTAGTTCTTTGCACATTTCACTACAATACTTTGCTTTGTCTTCTCATGTTGCCTTCTGTTCAATTGCTTAAC
>NW_006399869.1:3033087-3060098 GCF_000299155.1 Elephantulus edwardii | reverse complement strand
AATGGATCTAGAAGTGGTCTTCTTCTCTATGAATGGAACCCCATTTTTTTCTCACCTTTCCAATTTCCAACATAGTAGATCATATGATTGTCTGATTCAAAATGTCCCATGCCAATTCATTGCATTTTGCCAATGCCTTTCATAACCATTTCCTATTTTCCTACATTCATATTTCTCACATCCCATGTTCCAGTCTTTAGGGTCTGTTTGCAATTTTTCTTCCTTCTTTGTGATGCCCAATGGAAGGCTCATCCCCCAGATCTGTATTTGCTAGTCTAACCTAAGTATGCTCTGCTATACAGAGGGTGTTTGGAGGCCTATTATTTTGTAAGTGGATGGCCAATCCTTCTCCCTAATCTGTCTTAATGTTGTTGTTGTTGTTGTAGATGCCACTGAGTTGAGTACAGCTCCTAGTGACCCAATAATCAACAGATCTGAATTCTGTCCTATCCTGTCACACACACACACACACACACTCACACACACAAACACACACACACACACAAAGGAAGCTCTGGTGGCCTCTTGGTAAGGAGTTGTGCTACCAGCACAAAGGCATGAAACTCAAATCCATCAACTGCTCCTCTGAAAAAAGCTGGGTAGTAGTAAAATTAAAAATAAGAGAAAGCTTTTGTTTATTTATGCCAAATTCTGAAAACTTTAAAAGTTCATGTAATACGTAATTTAAACAAGAAGAATTCTAGGAATGGAAAGCAACAAGATCTAATGATTGGTCTAAATTTTTCCACTAATTAGAATTCTTGAAAGAAACACAAAAGAAATTCTCCTTTATGTGAACTGATTTTATATTGTTGTTGTTGTTGATTGCCTTCAATTCGAGCATGACTCATAGCGAACCCTATAAACAAAAGGCCGGAAGCCCTTCTACAACTATCAACATTTATCAAAGTTCATAGAGTTTCTGGAGGCATTATAAATACATCAACCCTATGCTTATTTACTTCATTTAATTCTCACAATAACTCTTTGAGGGGCTTTTCTTTCTTTATAGTCATGTTCTAACTTTGTTGTTGTTATTGTTATGTGCCATGGAGTTGGAACTAACTCACAGATGATCTTTGACCACGTTTTCAGAGGCTAAAAATTGCACAGGAAATGTTTGCCTCTGTTTCTTCCATGGAGCTACTTGTAGATTAGAACCACCTGCCTTTGGTTAGTTCAAATGCTTGCTCACAGCTGTTGTTCTTTAGTGCTGTCGAGTTGATTACAACTTGTAGCAACCATATGAACGAAAGACCTTAACCCTGTTTTATAACAATTGTTACTTCTACAAGTTCATATAGTTTCCAAAGGCATGCTGTTTGGAAGTGGATGCCATTCCTGCTTCCAAGTCTGGGAGCTCCACTCAAACACTGTTAACCATGTGTAACCACTATGGCATTTGAGACACAAATGGCACAGCATTGAGTATAAGATTTTATTATATTTTCCTCAATACAGCAAATGAGCAAACAGTGCTGTACCACTTAGGAGAATATTCATTATAAACACAAATTAATACCAAATGGATTTAAAAAAACTCAGGGCAGTATACCGGACCTTGATTGGCTCCAAAAAGAGGCTCCTGGCCCACAGCTCAGAATCTTTCAATCCAAGCAGCTCACATGTGGTTGTGAGAGAAATAAAACCAACCAGATTGACCACAGCCAACCTTCACCCAAATCAAGGAGAACTCACCTTTTAGAATCCAACAGCTACACAAACGCACAAACAAAATCTCAAGGCTTCTGAAAACATGCTAGCAACTGTTGTTAAATATTTTTTAGCATCTTTCTGACTCACAGAACCACATGTGGTAGAACAAAATTGCCCCACAGGGCTTTTTCTTTTCAGGTCCAGAAAACCAAATCTTTCTCCTGAGTAGTCATTGAATGAGTCTAAACAGCTAATCTTTCAGTTAACAACTGACCACTTAACCACTGCACCGTCAGATCTCTTTATGAAGACAGATAGAAAGGAGAAAACCCACAATTAAATCTCAGATTCTATACTCTCTAAAATCTTTGCTTTTTGTGGGTGTTAAAATGGATTTCCTTTCAAATAATTAAAAAAACCCCTTGGTGTCTGTTTTCATATCAAATTAATGCCAAGTACAAATCCAAAGTTTCTTCTCTGGTGTTGAAGAAACTTATCATGTTTTCTTGATTTGTCAAAGATATCGTATCACCTTAATTAAACATTTAAATAATTATGCACGTGAGTTTAAAATCAGAGGTACTGGGGAAATGAAAGCCTCTTTAACAAATGGTGGTAGCAAAATTGGAAAACTATCTGCAGAAAATTCAATTAAGACCAACCACATAAAAACACTAACTCAAAATGGATCAAGGACGTAGAAGTAAAACCAAGGATTATAAACTTTATCAGACAAAAAAATTTGGAAGACTTATAGAAGCCCTAATCCACAACATGAACAGTTTCCCAAGCATCCTGAAAAGCCTACAACCAGGAAATAATAAAATAGATGACTGGGATCTTCTAAGAATCAAATCCCTATGCACATTTAAAGACTTTTCCAAGAGGGTAAAAAGGAAAGCCACAGACTGAGAAAAAAATATTTGGTAATGCCTTTTCTGATAAGGGACTTTTATCTAGAATTTATAGAATATTCCGGGACCTCAAAAAGATAAAGATAAACAACCCAATTGGAAAATAGACACAAGATATGAACAGGAACTTCATAAAATAAGACATATGGGAAGCCAAAGTTCATAGCAAATATTATATGAAAACCCTTGTTCAGGAATTGAAGGAATTACAAATTTATAAGTTAGGATTTCTCTTGTGGCAGATCACAGAAAATGAGCTGTTTGTTCCCTGCAGAAAAGAGAGAGCTAAGCCCCGCCCCCCAGAGGGAGTGTTACTACATGTGAGATACTTCCTGAGCTAAAGGATTAGTTTGACAAAATTTCAGCTTCAATTACAAGGAATTATTTTTATGACTTACTTCCCCTGATTATCAATAAATACACAGAGAAGCATGGCTTGGGCCCTTTAGTCGAGAACTGCTGGCCCCCTGTTTTATGCTCTCTGTTCTATCTCATTCCTGGCTGTCTGTCTCATTATTAATAATTATAAAAGTACTTTTCCCTCGGTCTGCAACAAGACATTCAGATTGCAAACAAACACATGAAGAAATGTTCAAAATCCCTAGATCTAAGAGAGTTGCAAATCAAAACAACTGTGAAATATCATCTCACCCCAGTAAGAATAGCAAAGTTCAACAGAATGGCAAACAACAAATGCTGGCAAGTTGTGGAGAAATTGGAACCCTTATTCACTGTTTGTGGGAGTATAAAATGTGCAACCACTCTGGAAGGCAGTATGGTGTTTTCTCAAAATGTTGGAAATATAAATACCATTTGGCACAGTAATTCCAGTACTGGAAATATACCCTAAAGAAACCAGAACTGCCAACAAAACACATCTATGCACATCCATGTTTATTGCGGTGTTTTTCACAACAGTAAAGAAATGAAAGCAACCCAAGTTCCCATCAACAAATGAATGAGTAGACAAGCTGTGGGATATTCACACAATGGAATACTAAGCAGCACTGAAAAAAAGGAACTCATAAAATATTATATAAAATGGGTGACCCTGGAGGACATTATTCTTAGTGAAATATCTGAGTCACAAAAGAACAAATACTGCATAATTCCACTGTTATAAAACAGGACTGGTGTGGGGGTTGGGAGAAACTAAGAAAAGTGGAGATACATAATGAACATTGCATTGAAATAGATGAGAGAAAAACTGAAAGAAATATTTGATTAGCTATTATTTGCATGACAGTGGTCCAGAATAAGAAGTGCATAGCAAAATCGACTGGGGCAGGGATAGTAAAGGGGAGGGGAAACGTTATGCAACAATGAAAGAATCTTTTTAAAGAGAAAAGTGAACAGGGATAGGGGGTGTAGGGAGGAAAATGCAGAACAATGAATGGAAATCCAAGTTTTCTTTAAACTTTTGCTAAAGTAGCAATAATTACAAAAACCCCAGACTACCAAAAACTCAGAGATACCTGGTGTGTGTAAATAGAGTCTTTTGAAAAGGGAGTCTTAACTCTATTTTAAAGTTTTGACAAGACTCCTGAATCCATGTTTAATCATCAGTCACCTTTTCTCACAGCTGCTTCTCTTACCTTAAAGCTGACTTGACTTAGGCTCTAAAGAAGAAATTCCTTTTCTCTGAGGTCTGACAGCTGCAGGATGTCACAATTATTCCCACAGAAATATATTTGAAAGATGTGATAACTTATACTTGAAGAATGTTAATAAATAGCATTATCAATGAATTTTTACACTGAACACACAAATGAAATGATTGATGCAGCAGTTTTACTAAGGTGGTTGTTGTCTGCGTCTTAAAGTATGACTCATAGTGACTCTATGAACAATGGACCTATTCTCACTCTAGCTATACAAAAGTGTTTTCTTCTTCATTGATAGTGGGATTGCTATCTTCACTGAGTGAATATGGACAACTTCTGGATAAGATCATTTCTCAATAAACTTCTTTTGCTTTTACTTTAAGCAGACTGCAAAATTCATTCTCACTCTCATTGCTATGGAGTTGGAACCAAACCATTGCAATCCTCCAGTGGGTTTTCAGAGGCCATAAATTGCACTGGAGGAGATTGCTCATCTTTCTTCTATGGAGCTGCTGGTAGATTTGAAGCAGGGAGGTACAGCCTTTGGATTAGCAGCACGACTCCTTTTGGACTATACCACCAGAACTTCTTCCACTAGTCATTATAGATATTCTAATCAAAACAACAATGAAATGCCATTTTATCCCAGCACTAATAGCAAAAAGAGCTAAGTTAAAAACAAAAATACCAGAAAGCAACAAATGCTTGTGATAGTATGAAGAAATTTCAATTCTCATATATTGCTGGTAGGGAGGTGAAATGGTATAGTCACTGTGGAAAACAGTATTGTTATTGCTTTGCTGTGTGCGGTCAAATCAAGACCCATCATGAGCTGACCCTCCAGAGGGTTTTCTGAGGCAGTAAATCACATGGGAGGAGACTGTACACTCTTTTTTAAAAAATTGGGAATAGAAATATCAGATGACCCAGAAATTTCAGTAATAGGTGTAAGAAATCAGAGATGTGACATAAACAGGGTATATGCATAACTGTACTTATCAAAAAATCATCCATCACAGTAAGAAGATAAACAATTCAAGTGTCTATAAATGGATAAGTGGGTAAACAAATGATAATACATAAACACAATAGACATACACTCATTATTAGAAATTGAGTGGGTTAATCTACTTGGTTTTTTTAAAAATTGAGGGTATTAGGAAAATCAATGAAATTTTTGTTTTGTGTACATGTAGTCACTATAAGTCAAACTTGACTTCATAATACCTAACCACAACAATAACAAATACCTTAACAGTTCAAAGTTTCAATAGAACAATTAAGGACAAATGGTCTACACAGCTCATACCAACACCATAAAAACCTAAAGTCTGTATTCCAAGAGAATTAAATCCAGTTCTCAAAAAACACTAGGAATCCTTTTAGAACTTGAGTTTTAATATCACTAAAAATTGAAAAAGAAAGAAAAATATGAGGACTATAAACATTTTACCAGCACAAATTGTTTGTGACTGGCTAGTGACTTCCTGAAAAGTGGAATCCATACTGGATTATCCTTTCTTTGTATTTAAGAAGTGTTGAAGTGATCCAACTTGTTAGGTGACAAGAATGTTAGATGGTTGTCGTCATAGAGTGAGAAAGAATTCCCAAGAGCTAACGTAGCAGTAAAGTAAAGGGTTAATTTGAAGTGAGAAGTGATCATGGATGAAAAAGGGATACCAGTGCTGAAGATAGAATGGTTAGAGTTTTTATTGTAAACATAAAGAGTGAGAAAAGAAAGAAGTGATGATTGGAAACAGTGAGGCAGGATCTAGCAAGTGCTCAAGTTAGTGGAATGTTAAAGGTCCAGAGATGTTGCTTAGTGTCAGTAGGTGCACTGTGAAGTGATAATTCCTCAGAACTTTAGGTGGCTGATCATGTTTTTGTGTTTCTGAATGCAATGGCTTCTTTCCATGGACAATTGCCAATAAGAAAGAGAGGTTGCAATATCCAAAGCACTTTATTGCCGATCTGGGAGAGCAGAGAGAATCATCTCAACAACTGCTTCCTGTCTAAAAGTGGTCATTGGCTTTTATACTAGAGTTAGATGTTACAGTTACTAGAAAACAAACAGCTTGTGATATAACTTACAAATGACTGAGAAAAACATCTGCAAAAAGAAATGCCAACTCAATTTCATGTAACTGAATAAAACATCTTCAAAGAGGTAAATTCTAATCCAGAGAAGAATTATCTACAACTGATAAAAACAGTTTCAAAGACGTAAACACTTGTCCAGGAAAGATCTATTTCCTTTCCTGGTAAAAAAAACCAAACAAAACAAAACAACAACAACAACAAAAAAAAACAAAAACCAAGCCAGTTTAAAGTACCTTACATGATTCAAGAAAAAAAAAAAAGAAATTCTAGGCCAAAGCAATTAATTTTTTAGGCTGAAAACAACTGGTGTCAGTTTTACAACTATATTAACTGACATGTTTGAATAATCCAGAATTTTCTAATACTGCTCTATCACTTGGGAGCAGGAAGTTTGATGGTATGTTTTTGGTTGGTTTCCACCTGAAAGCAGAGGGCTCAAAAACATTTTTAATGTGGAAAATGCTAATTAGCTTTTTCATTCCTATAAAATATTTTAATTGCTTTAATAGTGATATTTAGAGTTATGCTGAGTGAAATAACTCTGTCCCACAAGGATAAATATTGTATAAAATCATTATTGTAGAATGAGTATAAGGATCCAAGAGAGGTGGGAGAGGTTGGAAACAGAGGGATGAGGATGTGCAGGGAAAGGCAGATATTAACCACGGGGTTGTACAATTTGATGGGAGGGTGAGGGAAATTGAAAGAATTTGTTCTAAAAAACAATGTATTCGAATTTTATAAATAAACTAGTAAGAAAAAAAGATTATGAGTAGTGAATATATAAGCACAAAATAGGGTAGAAAGTAGTGATTGACAGACTATATTGAACTAATAGAGTCTTTGCCTTTATTTATCATTTGTTTCAAGGAGCTTTTTTAGTATATTCTTTATTTCTTCTCTAACCCTATTGTGCTCTAGCAGGGTCTTAGTTAGCTTCCACATCAGGTGGTTTTATAAGCTTTTTCTTTTTGTGGTTAATTTTTAGTTTTATGATGTTAGAAGATACTTTGTATAATCTCAATTCTTTTGAACTTTTGAGGCTTGCTTTTTGCCCTAATAGGTTATCAGTTCTGAAAAACGTGCCATGTATGCTTAAGAAGAAAATGAATTGAGTTTTAGTTAAGTACAATACTTGGAATACATCCACAAAGTTGCATCGGCTGAATGTATAGCTTAGGTCTTCTGCATCTTTGTTAAATTTCTTTAGAGTTGACCTATCCTTTGGTAAGAGTGGTGTGTTAAAATCTCCCACCACTATTGTAGTGCTATTTCTTTCTTCAGTTCTGTTAACAATTTTATCTATTTGGCAGTTCTATCATTTAGTGCATAGATGTTGACCAATATTGTGTCATCTTGCTCTACTGTTAGGGCATATTGTTATAAAGATTCATAACACTATTAGCATGTTAGAAACTCTGAGTTATCTTGTAGTTAAGGATTTTGTCTCACGTTGCTCGATCTAATTATCTCTAAATTTATTTGACCTTTGAAAATAAGTTGTAAACTATTTCTTAATATTCCTAATGATGTTACTGTTCTATAGAACACAGCTTGTGGCTGTGGGGAGTCACTTAAATATATTTTTTTTAAAAAGTGAAGCAAAAAAAAATAGTGAAACTCATTACATCAGTGTAGCATATTTTGGAAAGTGTTGATTAAAGTACAGCACTGAATATTCAAATTATCCCAACTCCATTTAAGAGTATAAAGAGAGGCACACATTTAATCAATCATGAAGTGATGCTATAAAGCGGTTTGCTTCAGAGTTTAGCATATGGCAACAGCAGCAATTCAAAGTTTTCAGTTCATAGGGATTAAAAAAAAAAAACACAGCTGGAAGCGTCTGTTAACCATCCAGTGAGGGTGTTAAAGTAGCTTTTGAAATGTTCTCTTTTCCTTTTTTTTGTTCGGGTTTTTTTTTTTGTTTTTTTTTTTTTGCCTCTCCACAGAAAATGGATTTCAAGTTAATTATTGGGGAGTAGAGTAGACGCAATCCTTTTCTATCATTAAAAGAATTCTTTGTAGCCAAATCCTCCACTTATGCAAGCATTTTCTCATGATAAATCATGGGAGGAAAATTGTGGTGACTTGTTTCCCTACTCTTCAGACTTGGAACCTAAACCACTTACCCATGTTTCAATTCGGACACTAACAACTAAACCTAGCACATGGAACTTTGCCTGACTTTATTTTTCTGTCTTTTCTCCAGGCAAATGATTCAACTGTTTTCTTTAAAAGACTTGTCAACTCATCGTCAGTGGAAAGCATTAACACTCAACATGAACTCTGAAATCCTCTGGATCCTTCATCTCCAAATCCTCACTTTGGCCTTTGTTTTAATCACAAAATATCAGGAATCCTAGAAATCACACCACCACCTTTCTGTTAGTTTGTCACATTGCTGTGATTCTGGAAGTAATGCTTTCAATATTTCAAATACTAAAAGGTACTTGGAAGACCCATGTAAAACAAGTTTAAAGAAGCCTTAAAATTTCTAGGATTTTCTATGTGTGAGCAATTATATATTCATTTGTTGATGGTGAATACTGCAACTTCTACTGCTAGCACTACCATACAGGACAATTGAATTCTTTCCAATTCATTATGATCTTCCATTGGATTTCCAAGGTGACAATGGAGAAAGGATTGAATCTGTCAACAATTTCATCTTGCTTGAATCAACAATCAAGACCCTCGATATCAGCAGTCAGAAAATCAGGAGACTTAACTGTATTTGGATAAGTCTGCTGGCAAGGCTCCCTTCAAAATGCGGAAGAGCAATAATTTCTGTCTGAAGACTAGGGTGTGCCTGATACAGGCCATGGCCTTCTTAATTACCTGTTATACATCAGAGAGCTAGACATAAATAAGGATGACAGAAGAAAAATTTGAGTCCTTTGATTTCTGTTGTTGGAGAAGAGTGCAGACAATCCCATGGGTTACCAAAAGAACAAACAGATACGTCTTTTAAAAAGTGCAGCCAAGACTATTCTCTGGAAATGTATATTATGCTTAGATAGATAGAGGGTTAGCAAATGAGAGAAAGACCCCCCAAAAGATGGATTAACATGGTAACTTTGGCATAGAATAGGGCAGGGTTCAGTTTGGTTGTTCACAGGGTTGCTACGAGTCACATGCGATCTGACAGACCTAACAAGTTTTACAGGAAGAAACAAACCAGTTTTCTCCAATGGATTTGATAGGTTTTTGAGCCATTGACATTTTGTTTAGCAGTACAACAGGGAGGATTTTGCTTCTTGACCAATTTGGATGTCCTTCACTTTACTTTTTTGCCTTATTGTTCTACTTGGCTAAGACTTTTAGTAACAATATTTAATAAGATGATGGGTATCCTTGTCTTATTCCCATTCTCAACACTTTAAATCTCCTTTTAGTAAAAATATTTTGTGGTTAAAAGAGCTCTGGTGGCATAGTTCATAAGAAGTTGCCCTATTATCGCAAGGCAGTGCCTCTACTGGTTCAAATTCACCACCAGCTTCATGAAAAAAGATGAGCACTCTCCTCCTGTGTTATTTGCAGCCTCGGATACCCAGTGGAATGTCAGTATGAGTCTGTTCTTTCTCGATGGTAATGAGTTGAATTCAGTTTGGTGGCTAATGGGTGGGAAAGGAAGTGAGTCATTGGATGAAGAGTGAGAAGTCTGGTTGCTAGCCTGGTAAGAAAAGCATATATTGTCAATGGCCAGATATTTTATATCACTTGCATGATTTAAGCCTTTGGTTGCCTATCCAAAAGTATAGGAATGAATACCTTGGAGATAGAGTTGGGCACCAGTATCTGGGCACAAGTTCAAGGGTACAACGAAGTGTGCCACAGAGCCTGAGAAGGGCATGTGGCAGCTTCCATCGTAGAGCTGATGGCATGAAAGTGCACACTGCTGATCACTCAACCTGGATGGGAAATAAGGGTGTAACCATAGGTCCTGGGTGGTAGAAGGAACAGAAAGAGAGGGAGATGATAGCCCACTCTCTGGTGAGGGTGGCAGAGAAGGTTTCATATAATACAACCACTGTTTTGGACCTGGCCCTGACAAAATATGGAAAAAGAGGCATTAGCTAGAGCCCATTCAGGTGGGTGTTCCTTAGTAACCACCTCAAGGATCATCCATTCTTACTTGCTAAAATGATCAGTACCAGTTGCTGTTAAACAGGTCTGTTCCTGTTTCCTTACACATATTACTTGTTCTATGATCACCTAAATCCAAAGGCGATCCTATTCACCTTCTTACAATTTTTCATCCTCGAATCCATTTAAAGTTCTGCTCACATTGCTTGTAAAAAAGTATCAGACTTCTATTTGGGATTTGGTGAGGTTGCCTTACTGTGTTCCTTATTTGTGAATGCTGCTTGGTTTGTCCCAAGAAGGGCATGGTGTGTTGCACTAGCTGGTAGAACACTTATAGTCTGTAAGTATCTTTGTTTACTATTTTTACTTTGTTTCTTTTTCCCCACCTTGGTGTTACACCTATAGTACTATGGAGCTTTGGTGGCTTCATCAAAAAGAAAAATCAGATTTGGTGTTTTTATTGGAAATACAGATTTGGTGAAAGTGAGAAACTGAAATCCATAGCCAATTTCCAAACAATTGATTAACTTTCATCGGTTCACTGGAAGCAATAAAGCCATCAAAGTAAAATATTAAACTTGTTATGGGGTTGTTGTTGTAATTGTTGTGTGCCATCGAGTCCCCTACAACTCATACTGACCATATGTGCAAAAGCTCTGAGCTCCACCCTATCCTGAGCCAGTCTCATTGTCTCTGATACACCTGCCTCTATTACCCTAGTTACTGTGTCTATCCATTTTATCCAGGGTTTTCCTTTCTTACACTGTCCCTCCACCCTTCCAAGACTGATGATATTCTCCAAGGACTGGTCCCTCTGGCAACATGCCCGAAACTGTGAGCTTAAACTTCAAAATCCTTGCCTCCAAGGAGCAACTTGGTTTCACAGTATCCCAGATAGACCTGCTTGTTTTCTTGGCAGTCCATGATATGTCCAATACTATTCTTCTCTTCTCCTGTACCACATCTCAAAGGCATTGATTCTTCTTCAGATCTCTGCTCCATAGCAAGTAATAGCAAAAACCACAACCTGAATTAAGCACACCTTAGTCTCTAGACAGATATTGTTACTCTTTAGCACTTTTGAGAGGTCCTTGACAGTAGATTTCTCTAGTGCAATTCAGATTTTAATTTTCCGACTGCTGGTGCCAAGAATGCTGATTGCGGAGCCAAGCAAGCTGAAATTGTTAACAACCTCAGTCTCTTCTCCATCTATCATGGTGTTGCCAGCCCAATGGTGAGAATCTTTGTCTTCTTGATGTTGAGCTTCAATCCATATTGAAGACTACAGTCCTTAACTTTCTGCAGCAAATGCTTCAGGTCCTCCTCAGTTTCAGCCAGCAAGACTGTGTCATCTGCATAACACAGGTTGTTGATGAGTCTTCCTCTAAGTCTTCCTCAGAAAGTCCAGCCTCCCAAATTATCTGTTCTGCATTTAGATTGAAAAGATATGGAGACAGGATGCATCCTCCATGCATTCCTCTCCTGATTGTGAAACATGCATTGCTTCCTTACTCTGTTCTGACCACTGCCTCCTGGTCCAACTATATGTTTCACGTGAGAAAAATCAAGTGTTCTGGGATTCCCATTCTTCTCAAGGTTAGCCACAATTTGTTTTGATCCTCACAGTCAAATGCTTTTAGCTAGTTCATGAATCACACATAGACATTTTCTGGTTCTCTATGCTCTCAATCAAGAAAGAGCTGATACTAGAAATGATGCCACTAGTGTCAGGGCCTCTTCTAAACTCAGCTTGTATTTCTGGTAGTTCTCTGTCATTGTATTGTTCCTATAATTTTTAAATAATCTTTAGCAAGACTTTACTTGCATGTGATATTAGTGATTTTGTTCAATAATTCCCTCATTCTATCAGATCATCTTTTTTTTGGAATGGGAATAAATAAAGATCTCTTCTAGTTCATTGGTAAGGTAATTGTCTTCCAGGCTTCTTGGCACAATATGGTAAGCATGTCCAGGGCAGTATCTGTTTAATAAACTATGCTAGTTGGCATTGCATCAATTCCTGGGACATTGCTGTTTGCCAATTTCTTTAGAAAAGTTTGAACTTCTTCATTCATCACCATTACCCCTTGGTCATATGTTGTTTCATGAAATACTTCTGTGTCAGCCAATTCTTTTTGGTAGAGTGACTCTCTATACTACTTCAACTTTGTTTTAATGTTTCCTGGGTCATTCAATATTCTTCCCATAGCAGCCTTAATTATTCCAACTCGAGGCTTGAATTTGTTCCTTAGATCTTTCAGCTGGGGGTGTGGTGAAGGAAATGAGAAGGGTATTTTGTGAAAAACAATGTATTCAAACTTTGTAAATAAATCAGAGTAATATAAAAAATGTATATCCTCATCTTTGTGACCTATTTCGTTGAAATGTTTATCTTTTCTCATGGATGTGTAATCTTGTATTATGCAAAATGAAAAAAAAATTTTCTTGTTCTGTAATAATACCTTATTTTTGTTGGAAATAATAAAAAATATAGAAAGGTATTTTAACTTACTTTAGTGGTAAAATATACAAAAAAAAAAGAAGAAAAAGAAATGTTGAACTGTTTGGTCCTTTTGATTTTTAATTTCAGTTCTTTTCACATGTTATTGTGATACTTTGCTTTATTTTCCTGTGCTGCCCTTTGAAAACTTCTGTTCAGCTCCTTACCTTCCTGCTTTCTTTCCTTTGCTTTGGCTTCTCAGCCCTCTAGTACAATATTTAGACTCTCTTCAGACATTTATTTTAGTCTTTTCTTCCTTCTTTGTTTTTGCAGTAACCATACTCATTAGTCATGGTTGATATTCTTGACATCCTCCCACAGCTCATTTGGTCTTCATTCATCAGTGTTCAAGACCTCGAACTTGTTTCTGTAATGTTGTGTTGTTTTATTTATTTATTTACCTATTTTAAACAATTCATGTGGGATAGACTCAATTTCAAATTGTGTGCTTTGTGAATTTGTTTTAACTTTCTTCTCTTCAGTTTGAAAGTGGACATGAGTAGTTAATTGTCTGTTCCATATTCAGCACCTGGCCTAGTTTTCACAGCTAATATTGAGCTTCTGCAACAATTTTTCGCACTGATGTCCCTGATCCAAGTGAAGTCTATGAATATCTAAAAATTATTATACAGTGAATATGAGGAGTAACAAACTGTCCTTACATCAAATTTCATTGAAGAAAGATTTAACCTGTTAATCACAGTATATTGAATTAGCATGTTTCCTAGCTATACTCACTTCTCAAGAAGAAGGATTTGCTTACTAGGAAGGTCAATCTTAAATTAACTATTTAAGGAGTGTTTGAAATGGGTTACATTTAGTCTTCTCTTTAAAATGTAGTAGAAAAGAAGAATCCATAAAACAGATATAAGCAATAAAAATGGTCCATTTGTTTGAAACTAAATATAAGAAAAGAGAAAAACATACATTTTCTGGGATAAGAATACTCACTATTTTTGTTGTTGTTATGTACCATTGATTTGCCTGTGACTCATAGAGACCCTAAGTACAATAGCTCTGAACCTTATCATATCTTGAGCCTTTCTCACTCTCTAAGACCCACCTGTCCCTATTTCCCCAGTCACTGTGTCAGTCCATGCCATCCAAGGTCTTCCTTTCCTGCATTGTCTCCACCTTTCCAAACATGATAGTATTCCAAGGACTGCTTATGGCATGAGGGATTGCTAATGTCAGATGAATCTTGGCTGAAGCAGAGGGTACCCAAAATATTATTTACTTGGTTTTAGCTCCACAGATCATAACAAATTATGGATAATATTGAGAAGATTGTGAATGCCAGAACATTTAATTGTTCTCACAGGACATTTATACACAAATCAAGAAGCAGCTATCTAAACAGGAAAAAGAAATTGCACGGTTTGAACTAAGGAATGTTGTGTTCAGAGCTGTGTCTTTTTTCCATAGCTATTCAATTTGTAGGAAACTCTGGTGACTTAGTGCTAAGGAGTTGTATTTTTAACCCAGAAGTCAACAGTTCAAATCCACTTACTACTCCACTGGAGAAAAATGGACAATCAACTCCTGTGAGATTTACTGTCTGTGAAAACCTGCTGGAGGATCAGCTATGAGTAGGTTCTAACTCAATGGTACATGACAAAAACATTCAATTTGTATGTTGAGAAAATATTTCCTGAAGTTGTATTATATGAAAAATAATATAGTATTTAGATTGGAGAAATACCCATAAACAATCTGCATTATGTAGACTACACAACCTTACTTGCAGAAAGTAGACTTAAAAGTACTTATTGAAAAAGAGGAAAGACTACATCATTGATATGAATTATCTCAACATCAAGAAAACAAAAATTCTCATCACTCGGCCAATGGGCAACATCATGAGAGATGGAGAAAAGATTGAAGGTGAATGATTTTATTTTACCTGAATCCACAATCAAGTTTCATGGAGGCAGCAGTCAAAAATCAAAAGAGATTTTCTTTTTTCAGGAAAATTTTTAATTGTAATTCTAATGAAGATTTACAGAAAAGTTATATTTTCACTCATTCACTATTTTATTGGGGAATTCAACTATCAAAGACCTCTCCTAAGTGCTAGGGAGTAACAACGTCATCTTAAAGACTGTAAGTTGTGCCTGAATGCAAGCCAAGGTATTTTCAGGTATTTCCTATGCATCTGAAAGGGTAAGGAAAGCAGAAGAATTGGTGCCTTTAAACTGTGATGTTGAAGAAGTGTACTGAATATGTCACAGACCGCCAGAAGAACAAACAAGTCTGTCTACCTTGGAGGAAATGCAAGCAAGTGGCTCCTTAGACACAAAGGTGGTGAAACTTCATCTCACACAATTTTGATATGTTGTCAGGAAGGGCCAATCATTTGAAAAAGACATCATGCTGAGAAAGTGAGAAAGATCTTCATCAAGATGGGTTGAGAGTGAAGTAAAAATGAACATGACCATATTCAGAAATTGTGAGGATGTCACAGGATAGGGCAAGATTCAGATCTGCTATTCATAGGATTACTATGAGTCATAGTCAACTTTATGGCACCTAAGAGAAAGATAAAACTATTAATAAATGAATATCGCAAACTAAATCAGTTAATTTATCTAAGAGTATATACTCTATAATTTATCTTAATTAAAATTGATCTTTGGATATGAGGAATTCATAATTCTAATAAACCTTGGCTGTAAATAAAACCAAAATTATCTTATTATCCTTACTAAGAAATTTGGAGAAAGATGATCCAACAGAATGTGGAAATTACTGAACAAAATCATTAATATTGAGTGCAAGCAAAATACTTCTGATGACCATTTAAAAAATGTCTAGAATAGTGCATAGAGAACTGGCTGAAGTTCAAAGTGGATTTAGAAGAGGCGGTGGCATCAGGAATACCATTGTTGATGTCAGATGGATTCTGACAGAAAGCAAAGAATATTAGAAGAATGTCTATTTGTGCTTTTTTGACTATGCAAAGACATTTGACTGTGTGTATCATAACAAATTATGGGTAACATTGAGAATAATGGGAATTATTCATGTGACACTTACACCTGGTACAAGAGGCTGTTGTGAGAACAGAACAAGAGAATATGACATGGTTTAAAGTTAAGAAAATTTTGTATTAGTTTGTACCCTTTCTACATATTTATTCAATCTGTATGCTGGGTAAATTATTTGAGAAGCTAAACTATACAAAGAAGAATGTGGCATCAGAATTGGAGGAAGACTCAATAACTTACATTATGCAGCTGAGATAACTTTGCTTCCTGAAAGTGGGGAGAGCATGAAATGCTTGTGGCAGATCAAAGAATACAGCCTTCAATACAAAGTGCATCTCAATATTAAGAAAACAAAAATTTTTAAAAAAGAAAAAATTCTAATCACTAAACTTACAGTCAATATCATGAGAAATGGGAAAAGATTAGAACTCCAATGACTTCATCTTACTTGAATCCACAATTAGTATACTTGGTACCAGCAGTTAGGAGATTAGGAGATATATTGCACTGGAAATGTATGTAGCCAGAGCCTTTCTAAATTACTGAGGAACAATGACGTCAGTTTGAAGACTAAGGTATGTCAGTTTCAGGTCATAGTCTTTTCAGCCACTTGCTATGACCTGAAAGCTGAACAATGAATAAGGATGGCAAGAAGAAGAATTGATGCCTTTGTTCTGTAGTATTGCAGAAGAGTAGTGAATATCTCATGGACTGTCAAAAGAACAAATAGACATGGCTTGGGGAAGTATAACCACAGTGCTCCTTGGAGACAAAGTTGATAAAGTTCTCTGTCACATATTTTGGGAATGTTGTTAGGAGGGGCCGGTCCTTGGAAAAGGACATTATGCTTGAAAAGATCAAGGGCAATTAAAGGATAGGAAGTCTCTTGAAGAGACAGATTGACATAGTGACTGACTGTATAGCAATGTGCTCCTGTATATCAGGTATGATGAAGATTGTACAGGTTATGGCAAAATTCAGATCTATTGTTCATAGAGTTGCAATGAGTCATAACTGAGTGGTTGGCACCTAAAATCAACAACAAAATAAATTACATGTATATATTATGATAGATAGTGAAGCAATTGAGATTGTTAACATCTTTAGTTTGCTTGGCTCCACAATCATGACTCTTGGTACCAGCAGCCAAGAAATAAAGAGATGAATAGCATTAGAAATTACATAGGTTGTCAGGGACCTTTCCAGAGTATTGAAGGGCAATGATGTCAGTCTGGAAAGTAAGACACACTTGATCCAGGCCATAGTCGTCGCAATCGCTTTCTATGCCTCAGAAAGCTGGAAAATGACTCGGATTGATAGAAAGAGAATTGATGCCTTAGAGCTGTGGTGCTGGAGAAGAGTGTGGAATATACCATGGACAGCCAGGAGAACAAACAGGTTCATCCTAGAGAGGGTGAAGCTGGGATGCTCCTTGGAGGCAAGGATTCTGAAGCTTCGTCTGTCATCCTTTGGACAGGTGCAAAGAGGGACCAGTCCTTGGAGAGGGACAACATACTTGGTGAGGGAGGGGGACAGAGAAAGAGAAGGGGCACATCAATGAGACAGATTGATACAGTGACTGGCATAATGAGGATAGGTGTGTCAGAAATGGTAAAGTTGGCACAGGATAGAGCAGGTTTCAGGGTTGTTGTACTCATCACTATGAGTTGCAAGCAACTCGAGGCCTAGTAATTAAGGAATTGCTCTGGCAATCCAAAGGTAGGCAGTTTGAATCCACCAGTTGTTCCTTGCTCTGAAGGAGAAAAATGAGAAATCTGTATTATTTCAGCATATAAACATACCCTGGGCAGTCAGCTATGAGTCCATTCCAAGTTTATGATATATAACAACAAACAATTGCAATGCTGTAGAGAGCTCTGGGAGCATAGAATTGTTCTGTTAACCCAAAGACCACACTTCTCTGGCAGTTGCAATGCACCAGCAGCTCTGCAGGAGAATGATAAGTAATCTTCTCTTGAGTGATTTATAATCTCAGGAACCCAACGGAGGGTCTGATTCAGTGGCAAAGAGTTTGAAGTTCTATATATTGTTGTTGTGAATATGCACAGTAGTACATAAATCAGCTTAACAATTTCTACATGTCCAATTCAGTGACATGATTATAGTGTTCAATTTATGCAACCATTTTTACTCCCTTTCTGAGCTGTTCCTCTTCCATTAACACAAACATACTGCCCCCCGAGGTTTCGGTATAATCTTTCAAGTTCCTGCTGTCACTTTGATTCCACACAGATAGATCTTAAATGAACTCAGTGCTCAAGGCATACATTCTTTACTAGTTAATCTATTGCTTGAGTTTTAAGACTTTAGGAAATACTTTTCAGTTTAAGGTTTAAAGATTCTTTCAAGGCAATTGTTTCAGAGGTTCATCGGCCCCCGTGGCTTCAGAAAATCTCAAGTCCATAAAAACCTTAAAATTCTGTTCTACACTTACCTTTTTTAAAATTAAGTGGTTTTGTAACATATTTAAAATGTTCAATAATTATGTTGAATAAATATATTTATTATAAACATATTTAAGATGTTCAAGAATTTTAAAAAAAAACCCACCCAATTTTTTTGGCTTCATGAAGGTGGTTAGTTATACATTCCATTTTTTCTTTCTATTACTGATTCTTCTGTTGCTCCAGGAGAAGAAATTAGTGAAAATTAGTGGATTTAGGGATAAAGAGGCAGCTAAAAAGAACTTGAATATTTGAAAATGTTTCATTTCCCCTTCAAAATAGAAATGCTAAAGTTTGTTCTCAAAACTAAAGCCACATTATATCTTAGACTTTAGAATTACTCAGAAATAGATTTGCATTCTTTCTCTGGTGCTTAATAACTGGGAGCTGGGATAATTTGCACATGTTATGTATTGTCATTGTTATCTCTTTTTAAAATGGGATACTGATTCTAGGCACAGTGAGGAACAATGCTGTTAGGTAAAAACATAAAAGAGATTCTGATGATCAGGCTACATTTCCTCACAGTCATTCAAATTTTGCTGATGGAATCTTTCCTACTAATTTTTCAGTTAAATCTTTCTTACTAAATAAAAAAAAGTGAGCTAGAGGAAAGAGTTGCCTGTCTTACTCTTAGCAGGGAGCTGAGGAGTCAATATCAGAGAGGGAAGAGTAAACTCACTTTCAATTCTCTAAATACAAGATTCCCATTGTGAAAATTTCTCCAATTTAAAGAAGTCTGGAAGTGAAACTGAAGAAGCAATGAATCTGAATGGTATAGAGGGTGAGAATGGTTATCAATGCAGGTACATAGACATAAATAGTTGGATCTTTTCTTTAGATAAAAGAAAAAATCTCAATTTAGAAAGTGATAGTTCTATATTACATTTGATGATTCCTGTGATTGATATTGGAGATAATTGCAAAGTACAATTTTAAGAGTCGATCTAAATGTTTCACCTAACCTTCACGTTTAACTGACTTCAAATCTAATTTGTTTTGGTTTTGTATGTACTGCCAGTTTATAGCAACCCTATGAACAACATAAAAATCATGCTCTATCCTGTTCCATCCTTACAATCTCTGCCATGTTTGTGTCAATCTATCTTGTTGAAGGTCTTATTTTTTAATGAGAGCCTTTCTAGTTAATGATTGGTCTGTAAAAACAAATGTTCCTTTGTCAGAATTCTCCAATTTATTATTGCCTTCCTCAGAATTATCAGAAAGAAATATTTCAAACGTGTTCATTTAGATTCTGATCCATAGCTTAGAATGGGACAAACCAATCCACATTTTTAAAATGTAATGTAAGTTATCCTTGTTGTTGTTGTTATGTGCCGTCGAGTTGCCTGCGACTCATAGCGACCCTTTGTACAACAGCCCTAAACTCCACTCTGTCCTGTGCCAATCGCACTGTCTCTGACACTCCCATCCCAATTATCCCAGTCACTGAATCAATCCACCTCATAGAGGTCCTTCCCCTCCTGCGCTGTCCCTCCACCCTCCCAAGCATGATGTCCTTCTCCAAAGACCGGTCTCTCCTCACAACATGTCCAGAGTATGTGAGACGGAGCTTCAGAATCCTTGCCTCCAAGGAGCCACCCGGCTTAACCCTTTCCACGACAAATCTGTTTGTTTTCCTAGCAGTCCATGGTACCCTCGATACTCTTCTCCAGCACCACAGCTCAAAGGCATCAATTCTTCTTCTATCCTCCCTAGTCATTGTCCAACTCTCTGATGCATAACAAATGATTGCAAAGACCATGGCCTGTATCAGACCCACCTTAGTCTCCAGAGAGACACCATTGCTCTTCAGCACTTTGAAGAGGTCCCTAACAGCAGACTTTCCCATGGCAATGCGCCTTTTAATTTCCTGGCTGCTGGTGCCAAGACCGTTGACTATGGAGCCAAGCAAACTAAATTTATTTTAAATTTTGAGATTTCATTTTCATGATTATGAGAGATCACAAATATTAGCTTTAAATAGCAAATGTAATCTTTAAATCTTAAAAAGGAAAATGCCCAAAATATGTTTTTCTAGACAAATAACTATAAATTCAACATTAATATTTATTAAATTCAGATTAAAACATAAGTGTTTTCATAGCCCCAGAAATTAGTTTATTTTATCTTTAAATCTCAGTCATCAGTATCAGATACATCCACTGATAGGCATTGCTTCAGAGTTTATCCCTTAATTGTTGTTGTTGTATGTGCCTTGGCTAGAAATTGACCCAAAATCTACCCTCCAGTGAATTTTCAGAGGCAGTAAATTACGTGGGAAGAGATTACCTATTCTTCTCCCTAAAGAGCGCCCAGTGGATTCCAGCCACTTGAGTTTGGGATTGCAGCCCAGCTTCTTACCACTATGCCACTGGAGCTGCCAAATTAATTAAAAATCACTGGATCAATTGGCAGCATCAAGATGGATGGTGAAGAGACTGAGATTGTACACAGCTTTAGTTTGCTTGGCTCCACAGTCAACACTCTTGGCACCAGTAGCCAGGAAATTAAAAGGCGCATTGCCATGGGAAAGTCTGCTTTTAGGGACCTCTCTAGAGTACCAAAGAGCAATGGTGTCTCCCTGGAGACTAAGGTGCATTTGATACTGGCCATGATCTTTGCAATCACTTGTTATGCATTAGAGAGTTGGACAATGACTGAGGAGGATAGAAGGAAAATTGATGCCTTTGAGCTGTGGTGCTGGAGAAGAGTATTGAGAATACCATGGACTGCTAGGAAAACAAACAGATTCATCCTGGAAAGGGTTAAACCGGGTGGCTCCTTGGAGGCAAGGATTCTGAGGCTCCGTCTAACATACTTTGGACATGTTGTGAGGAGAGACCGGTCTTTGGAGAAGGACATCATGCTTGGGAGGGTGGAGGGACGGCGCAGGAGGGGAAGGCCCTCTATGAGGTGGATTGATTCAGTGACTGGGATAATTGGGATGGGAGTGTCAGAAACAGTGCAATTGGCACAGGACAGAGCAGAGTTTAGGGCTGTTATACATAGGGTCACTATGAGTCACAAGTGACTCGACGGCACTTAACAACAACAACAATTAGTTGAATTAATTTAATCATTCTATAAATTAGTTTCGCTCATCCATTGCTCCCCCCCCCTTCTAGAAATCATCATTATTTCCTTGAGGATCTCGCTATAACCTCCATAATACTCATTAATTTTTTCTGACTTATAGAATTGCCTTTGTTTAAGGATTCTCTGAAAAAGTTATGAATCTTTTCGAAGTCATCTTCTAGCCAAACAATGGCTTGGTTTCTAAAGTAAACAGTAAAATCCATGGGGAAAGTGCTCTTAGACATTAAATGGGCAACACTTGTTCAACAGCAACAAATAAGAAGGAGGGACAGTGAGTGGAACCAGAGGAGTGGAAACAAGGTGGCAGGCCAGAAATGGGGCGAACACTGACACAAGGGAGGTGGGCTGTGGGAGACTGTTGAGTAGGAAATTAATTTGCTGTGTAAATTTTTGCCTAAAATACAATGATAATAATAGCAACAAAAGCAACGAATATTTTTCTCATTAAAATTCACTCCTTAAAGATTTTCAGTAACACAGATTTTCATTTAAAAAATAAAATTATTTCGTTCTGTCAAATATGAGTTTCCTGAGAGTGGAAGGAATGACTCTTTAACGTTAAATTGATGAATTTTCATTATGCTAATTTGAGAACCTCACTCAGGTTAAAAATATGCCTTTTTAACGAGACTTTAAAGATAAGGTCTGCTTTCATCTCTTGCACAACTTAAACTGGTGTCTCTAGGCAACCTATTCAAGCTTTCTGGCTTTCCTTTGTTCACCTTTACATTTGAAACTGAAGAATTTTACTTTGTAATAAACTTGATGATACAATCCTATCCTTCAGATATCTTTTTTTCAGGTTCAATGTCTGTGAGGGTTGGGGGAATTGTTTTAAGGAATGTAACAGTATAGCCTATCTGAGGGCCGTTGCACATAATCTCTACTAACTCCACAACAAAGAAGAGTTTCCATCAACATTATCAACAAAACAAAGCAGATTCCCATAAAGTTAGCTGTGCCCTCCCTCCAACCTCCCTGCACCTAGTTATATAAATTTTAACACCAGGCCTCCATCCCAGGGCTCTTGGTGCTCTATTACTGAGTCTAGTCTATTGTTCTGTTGCAGTGGTCACACAGAATTCACAAACCATATTCATGAGGTTTATTAGGGAAATAACAGCTTAACATTCAGTTTGGACTCGGGATATAATTCTTCAGTTAGGATACTTCATCAGTTGTGTCCATGGCTTTGGGAAGTTTTACATGGATTATTCGTTGTTGTGTCATTGACAACTGACTCATAGCTGACTCTCTAGTGGGTTTTCAGGAGTAAATCACTCTTGATGGAGAAGACTGTCCATCTTTTCCCCACAGAACAGCTGGTGGAGTGAAACCCTATACCTTTGGGTTGGCAGCATAGCTTTTACCACTGGACCACTAGAGTTCCCATAGCTCATTAAGTCCTGTCAAATATGATGTCTTTCTCTAGGTCCTCCCATAAGCCTGAGAACGGCCCTTGGTTCGGATTCTGTAGCACAGTAGTAACAGTTCAGCTCCGTCTCATGTGAGCCTCTGACTCTCCACCACCTCTTCTGCTGCTACACCTGCCTAGTCTACCTTGCTCTGGTTCAAATGATGTACTGCACTCTCCACTTTTTCTTTCTTAATAGTGTCTAGATTCAAGTGTTCTGCCTCCAAACTTGTCCAGTTTAAACTTTAACGGATTGCAAAACTGGTCAATTCCATCATTAGTAATCTACATACATTGTTAACATATTTGCACCCAAAAGGTACTATTTACTTCATTCCCATTATTCTCATAGCCCTACCTTTCTTTATATTTGGTCAGAAGTCAACACTAACAGCAAGGGAAATCATTTTAAATGACTGATCTATTGCATCACAGGGACTTTTGGCCACTGAGAACTCAATTCTTTGGCAGAAATTGGTCTTACCGCCCATTGTTCACCATCTCTTCCCTTTGTTTTGGCTTCACAATGCTCTTTTCAGAGTGTCTTCTGATATCTACTTTGGTCTTTTCTTTCTCTATCTTTGGAACAATCTTTTGCCCTCTATGAATGATATCTATAATATCATCCTGCAATTCATCTGCTCTTCGATCCTTAGTGTTCAATGGTTCAACCTTATCCTTGAGATGATTTTTAAATACAAGTGGGATAATCTCAAAGTCATATTTTGGCTCCTGTGATTTACTTTAATTTCCTTCAATTTCAACTTTGAACTTGGATATGAGTAATTGATGATCTCTTCCTAGACAGCCCCTGTCCTTATTAGGACTGCTGATAACGAACTTCTTTCCACAGATTTAGCCAATCTGATTCCTGTACAGTCCATGAACTGAAGTTCATGTGTATGTTTCTACAAAAATATGTTTTCTATGAGTAAATCCTACATTGTACAAAATTAATTCAATGTCCAGTCTCACGTTTCTCCCCAAGTTCATAATTTCTAACTACCAGTTCTTTTGCTTTGGACCAAAGATTTCAAAGGGAAGTTCAAGGTGACAAAGTATATAATGAAATATTAAAAGAGCTGAAATTAGAAAATTAAAACGGAAGAACTTGTTTGGAATTTGTCAAACTGAAAGAGATAAAAAATGTAAATATTGAGTTGCAACACTGAGAGATGTTATGAAGAAAGTCTTGAATGACCCAGGAGAAATTAAAAGAAGGGGGAGGGAATTCTCTACAGAGTTACTGTACAAAAAAGAAGAGAGCAACATAGAAACATTTCAGGAAGGAGCATAAGATAAAAAACCAAGGGTGCTGAAAATAAGAGGTTCATGTTACACTGAAGGAAATGACAAAAAAAATCCGAGACTCCAGGAATCGATGGGATACCAACTGACGTACTTCAAATAACAGAGGCAGCCTGGTCGTGCTCACCAAATTGTGCCAGGAAACGTGGAAGACCACTTCCTGGCCAACTGAATGGAAGAGATCTGTATTTATTCTTATCCTTAAGACAGACAATCCAACAGTATGTTTTAATTATTAAACAATATTTTAATATCACATACAAACAAAGGAATGTTGAAAAGCATATAAAAATGGTTAGTACAGTATATTGACAGGGAACTTCCAGAAGTTAAAATTGGGTTTAGAAAAGATAAAGGAATTATTGCTGATGTCAGATGGATCTTGGCTGAAAGTAGACAATGCCAGAAAAATGTCTATTTGTGTTTTACTGACTATTCAAATGCATTTGACTATGTGTATCATAACAAATTATTTTAATATCTAACGTTGAAAAAATGGGAATTTAAAAATTCTTAATTATGCATATACAAAATCTATACATAGACCAAGAAGCTATTGTCTAAAAAGATCAAAGAAATATTGCACAGCTTGAAATCAGGAAAGGTGTGATCTCTCCATACCCGTTCAAAGTGTATGCTCAATAAGCAAGTCATTTGAGAAGCTGGACTTTATAAGTAAGAATATGGCATCAAGATTGGAGGAAGGCACATCAACAACCTGCATTATGCACATGACACAAACTTGTTTGCTGAAAATAAAGAGGATCTGAAGTGCTTGATGCAGAAGGTCAAGAACTGCAGCCTTCAATCTCAGCATCAAAAACTCTCACCACTGGACCAATGGGCAACATCATGATAGATGGGGGGTTGGGAGGGAGGTTAAAATTGTCAAATATTTCATCTTGCTTGGATTTACAGTCAATACCCTTAGTACTAGCAGTCAGGAGATAAGGAGGCAATACACCATTGGCAAAGTTTATTGACAGAGATCTCCCCAAAGTCCTGAAGAGCAATGATGTCAATTTAAAGACTAAGGTGCACCTGATTCGAGCCATGGTCTTTCCAATCACCTGCTATGCATCTGGTGCTGGAGAAGTGTATTGAGCCATACCATGGAGTGCCAGTAGAAATATGGACTGCCAAAAGATATGGAGATAATGGAGCCAGAGTGCTTTTTAAAGGCAAAGATGTTGAAGCTTCATCTCATGTGTTTTGGACATGTTGTTTAGAAGAGGCTATTCTTTAGAAAAGGGCATCATGCTGGAAAGGTGGAAAAATAAGAAAGTAGAGGAATCCCTCAAGGAAAAGGATTAATACAATATCTGTGGCAATGTACTCAAACGTAGGGAGGATGATAAGGATGGCACAGGATAGGACAGAATTTAAATCTTTTGTTCATAGGGCAGCTGTGAGTTGTAATCAAGAGCACTTAGCACAAGAACAATCATATTCATTATTATATCCTCTTCCAAAGACAGCCTCAAATAATGAGTGGTTCCTCAACTGGGAATTAATGCAAAAGACCATTGTAACTTCATAGCTGCTAACAAAATGTGTTGATGCTTTTATGATGGCCACATTTCAGTTCACTTTGTTCCTCTCCTGTTCTCCTCTGCTGTTTTATCCACACACGAGTATGGATAAAATTCCCCAGTAAAGCTACTGAACACAAAAATTTCATCTTCAGAACAACTATGAAATATCATCTCACCCCAGTAAGAATAGCAAAATTTAGCAGAACAGCAAACATCAAATGCTGGCAAGGTCGTGGAGAAACTGGAACTCGTATTCACTGTTGGTCGAAGTGTAAAATGGTACAACCACTGTGAAAGGCGCTGTGGCACTTTCTCAAAAAGTTGCAAATAGAGATATCATTTGACCCAGCAATTATACAGCTGGGAATTTACCATAAAGAAACCATAACTCTCACCAAGCAGATATATGCACACTCATGTTTATTGCGGCTTTGTTCACAATAGCAAGGAGCTGGAACCAACCCATGTGCCCATCAACAAACGAATAGATAGAGAAGCTCTGATATATTCACAAAATGGAACACGATGCAGCATTGAAAAGCAAGGAACTCATGAAATATTATGCAAAATGGATGACCTGGAGGATATTATGCTGCGTGAAATATCTCAGTCACAAAAGGACAAATATTGCATAGGGGCACTACTGACATTAGGGTTGAGGGAAAACAGAAAAGGAGGAGAGGAATGATGTATATTGCGTTGAAACAGATGAGGGAGAGAACTGTTTAAAAATGATGTATGAATGGGTATTCTTGCCATTGCAGAAGTCCACAGTGAAGGTTGCATAATGGAGTGGATTGGGGGAGAAGGGATTGCATAACAATGAAAGAGGGGTTTTTTTTCTTTTCAAGAAGAGTAAATTGGGGGGGAGGAGGTGGGTAGGGAGAAAAGTGCAACAATGAATAACTGGAAACCCTAAGTCTCTGTAAACTTTCATTAAAATTAATTAAATTTTTTTTCTCTCAGACACTATTTTCTGGGAAGCCAAAACAAACATCCCTAAAAATAGCTGTAAAATTTTAAAAAAATTATTGTTCCTTCTGATGGGAGAAGAATGCACAGGAGGGAAAAAAGTCTTTGTGTCCTTAGGTTAGGAAAATATTTCTTGAATATAACACAAAAGGTGAAATTGATAAAAGAATAAGTTTATTAATTGAGCTTTATTAAAAATTAAAACTTCTACTAGCTCAACCAAAACAGAAAACCAAAGAAACAATACACATTAGCACTGTTAATATAACGAAACAACAAGCCAGAGAGAAGGACTATCTTTACAAAGCATCTGAAAAACATGTATTCAGAATGATACTGTTACCTTAGGTGCTATTCAAGTGGGTGCT
>NW_006399869.1:3029344-3031622 GCF_000299155.1 Elephantulus edwardii | reverse complement strand
ATAGGCAGTAGAATTGTCCAATACATTTTATTTTTTTGACTGCTATTTCCATGGACTTTTATTGTGGACCCAAATTTGTCTAGTTGAATATTTTCTCCGATGTTTATCATGATATTTATTTGTTCAGTCATAGTCTTTTTGTTGTTGTGGTAGTGGTTTTGGTGGTGGTGTATCGTCAAGTCAGAACTGACCCATAGCAGACCCTTTCTCCTGCAGGTTTTCAGACAGAGGCAGTTAATTGCATGGAAGGAGATTGTCCATCCTTCTCCCATGGCGCAAATACTGGTTTCTAACTGCATGCCTTTGGGATTGCAGAGCAGCTGAAAACAGAGTAGAAAGAAGAATTAGCCATCCACTTCCAAAAAAAGCAGGATTTTGAAAACCCTATGTATAATAGAGCACAGACTAGCAGACAGGGCAACTGAGGTGGAGCTTTCAACCATGGAAACACAAAGGAAGAGGAACAGTTGTAAGCAGACACTAGTGATTGGAACATGGAATGTGAGAACCATGAATGTAGGAAAATTAGATATTGTTAAAGAAAAAATTGAACACATAAATATTGACATACTAGGTATTGGCTAAATGAGATGGACTGGCATGGCACATTCTGAGTCAGATGATCATATGATCTACGTTGCTGGAGATGAAAACGTGAGGAAAAATTTGGTTGCTTCCATAGTTTAAAAAAGTCATTTCTAGATCTGTCTTGAAATAAAATATTGGGAGTGACAGGATAATATCCATACACATACAAGGAAGTCCAGTAAATACCACTCTCATTCAGATATATGCATCAACAATCAAAGCAAAAAAAGAGGAAATAGAAAATTTCTATCAATTTTTGCAGTCAGAGATTGAACATGCAATCAGGATGCATTAATAATAATAGATGACTGGAATGCAAAAGTTGAGAATAGGAAGAATCATCAGTAGTTGGAAAATATGGACTTGGTGACAGAAATGAAGCTGGAGATAGAATGTTTTAATTTTGTACAATGACTTATTCACTGTAAATACAATTTATGAGAAACATAAACCCAGGTTATACACATGGATCTCACCTGATGGTATGCATAGGAATCAGATTGATTACACATGTGGAAAGAATCACTGAAGAAGGTCACTATCAGCTGTGAAAACTAAGCCAGGCACTGATTGTGGAACAGACCACCAACTACTTCTATGCAAGTTCAAGCTGAAGCTAAGGAAAATGAAATCAAATCCACGGCAACCAAAATATGACATTGAGTCTATGCCATCTGAATTTCTAAACCATCTCAGGAACAGGTTTGAGGCCTTGAGTACTAAGGAGTGAAAACCAGATGAGTTATGGGAAAATATCAAGAATATTATCAAGGAAGAGTACTAAACATCATTACAAAGAAGAGAAAGACCAAAATGGATGTCAGAAGAGATTCTGAATATAGCACTAGAGTTCCGAGAAGCCAAAGCAGAGGGAAGTTATCAAGATGTTAAGGAGCTGAACAGAAGATTGCAAAGGGCAGCCAAGAAGACAAAATATCATAATGAAATGTACAAAAAACTGGGGTCAGAAAATCAAAAGGGCCGAACTTACTCAGCATTTCTTAAGCTCAAGGAACTGAAGAACAAATTCAAGCCTTGAGTTGCAATATTTAAGGATGCTTTGAGTAGAATATTGAATAATCCAGGAAGTATTAAAAGAAGATGGGAAGAGTTTACAGAGTCATTGTACCAAAAGGAATTGGCAAACACTGAAGAATTTAACGAAACAACAAATGAGTAAGAGCCTATGGTGATGAAGGTCGAAATTCAAGCTGCTTTGAAAGAACTGGCAAAAAATAAGGCCCAGGAATTGACGGTATACCAGTTGACATATTTGAACCGATGCTGCCCTGGATGTGCTCACCAAGTTGTGGCAAGAAATATGGAGGACTACCACTTGGCCCACTGACTGGAAGAGATCTATATTTGTTCCCATTCTAAAGAAAGGTGTGGAAAGACAGAGTGTGGAAATTATCAAACAATATCATTAATATCACATGCAAGCAAAATTCTGCTGAAAATTATCCAAAAACAACTGGAACAGCACAACAACAGAGAACTGCCAGAAGTCCAGGCTGGGTTTAGAAGGGGTTGAGGTACTAGGGATGCTGTAGCTAATGTTAGATGGATCTTGGCTGACAGTAGGGAATAACAGAGGAATGTCTATCTGTGTTTCATTGACTATGCAAAGGCATTTGACTGTGTGGATCATAACAAACTGTGGCTGACTCTGAGAAGAATGGGAATCCCA
>NW_006399869.1:3026132-3029244 GCF_000299155.1 Elephantulus edwardii | reverse complement strand
GAAGTCCAGACTGGGTTTAGAAGGGGTCGTGGTACTAGGGATATTGTAGCTAATGTTAGATAGATCTTAGCTGAAAGCAGGGAATACCAGAGGAATGTCTGTTTTTCATTGACTATGCAAAGGCATTTGACTGTGTGGATCATAACAAACTGTGGCTGACTCTGAGAAGAATGGGAATCCCAGAACAATTGATCATGCTAATGTGAAAACTATACTTGGACCAGGAGGAAGTCATCAGAACAGAGCAAGGGAACACTCAATGCATGGTTCAAAATTGGGAAGAGTGTATGCCAGGGATATATCTACGTGTCTATTTGTCTATGTGTTTATGGAGATAGGTCTCCATACCTATTTAATCTATATGTGGAGCAGATTATGTGGGAGGCTTGCCTCTATGAGGAGAAATGTAGCATCAGGATTGGAGAAAGTCATCAACAATATACATTATGCAGGTGATACAATCCCACTTAAACTGAGGAGGATCTGAAGCACTTGCTACAGAAGGTCATGGACTGCCCCCTTCAATATGGATTGAAGCTCAATATCAAGAAGACAAAAATTCTCACCACTGAGTCGATTGGCAGCATTATGATAAATGGTGAAGAAACTGAGATTGTTCACAGCTTTAGTTTGCTTGGCTCCACAATCAACACTCTTGGCACCAGCATCCAGGAAATTAAAAGACATATTGTGTTGGGAAAGTTTGCTGTTAGAGACCTCTCCAAAGTACTGAAGAGCAATGATGTCAGTCTGGAGACTAAGGTTCACCTGATACAGGCCATGGTCTTTTCAATCACTTGCAATGTGTCAGAGAACTGGACAATGACTAGAGATGATAGAAGGAGAATTGATACCTTTGACCTGTGGTGTTGAAGAACAGTATTGACTATGCCATGGACTGCTGAGAGAATGAATAGCTTCATCCTGGAGAGTGTTAAATCAGGCTGCATCTTGGAGGCAAGGATTTGGAAACTT
Source organism: Elephantulus edwardii (assembly GCF_000299155.1). NCBI lineage: Eukaryota > Metazoa > Chordata > Mammalia > Macroscelidea > Macroscelididae > Elephantulus > Elephantulus edwardii. The sequence continues at coordinate 3,028,269 of NW_006399869.1, read as the reverse complement.
TTATATACTCTGGGCATGCTGCAAGGAGGGACTAGTCCTTGGAGAAGGACATCATGCTTGGGATGGTGGAGGGACAGAGCAGGAGGGGAGGACCCTCAAAGAGTTAGATTGATTCAGTGATTGGGATAATGGGGATGGGTGTGTCAAAGACAATATGATTGGCACAGGATAGAGCAGGGTTTAGGGCTTTTTGTACATAGAGTTGCTATGAATCACAGATAACTCGACAACGCATATCAACAACAACACAATGGTCTTTTATTTTTCTCAGTAAGTGCTTTAAGTCTTCTTCATTTTCAGCAATTGTGGTTGTGTTTTCTCTAAATCGAAAGTTGTTAATGAAATGCCTTCCCTTCTTATTTCACATTCTTTCTACAGTTCAACTTCTTGGATATTTTTGTTCAGGCTTTGGATTTGTTTGCATAGTATTCTGAAAACTCAATAATAAGAAAACAAGCAACCCATTTTCAAAATGAACACAGTATTTTAACAGATGCATTAGCAAAAAGATGCATAGATGGCAAATAAGCACATTAAGGAATATTCAACATCATTACTGTTATGGAAATAAAAATGAAAACCTAAATAGATAACATTGGCTACCTATTATATTATCAAAAAATGGCTGACAAAAAGTGACTGATAATTCAAGTGTTGACAAGAATTTGGAAGTGCAGGAACTCTCATACATTACTGATAGAAATATAAAATTGTACAACTACCACTTTTGAAAACATTTTGGCAGTATGTTTTGGGTTTTTTTTTTTTAAATCAAACACACACCTATCATATGATCTATACATTTCACTACTAGTATGTACTTAAGATAAAAAGAATATATGTCTATATAAAAATATGTATATGGATATTCATAATATATTGATATGATTAAGCTAAAGGTCGGAAATAACTCAAATGCCCATTATCAAAAGAATGGATAAATAGATTTATGGCATATCCATGTAATTTAAGTTTCAGAGTATGTTCTAACACCCATTCTGGCCTCTGTTTCTGTCTTGTGCTTTCTTCATAGATGATGTCTTTGATGTCGTCTCACAGCACATTTTGGCCTGCAGTCATCAGTGTCCAGTGCATCAGTTCTACTCTTGATATGGTTTCTAAATTCAATTGGAATAGACTCCGTATTTTGGTTGTTGTGAATTTGTTTTTCTAATCTTCAGTTTCAATTTGAACTTGTTCATGAGTAATTAATAGTCTGTTCTACACTCAGTCTTTGGATTTATTTTGACTGTTGGTATTGAACTTTCCTAGTGACTCTTCCAACAGATCATTATATCATTAATATTTTCTGCAAGTAAAATCTTGCTGAAAATTATTAAAAATTTCATTGGGAAAGCACATTAGCAGAGACTTGCCATAAATCCAACCTGGATTCAGAAGTTGCTATTGAATGAGAAATCATTGCTGATGTCAGCTGGATCTTGAGTGAAAACAGAGAATACTGGAAATATACTTACTTGCATTTTGTTGACTGTGTAATGGCATTTGACCACGTGGTTGATAACAAATTATGATTTAAATTGAGAAGCATGGAATTTTTGAATACTTAATATACTCATGCCAAACCTACTTATAGACCAAGAAATAGTTGCCTATAAATAATAAGATAATATTATGAAAAAAAAAGAAGTTAAACTTTTATACACAGCAACATGGGTAAATTTCAGATTAGTTGGATTGGGTGGAAAAAGCAACCAAAAAATACAATATAATATCATTTTTTTTAAAATGCAAGTTTATTTTAGGAACAAAAAAATATTCATTTTTACTTGACACTGGGAGAAGTAGGCAGGAGTGGAAGCAAAGAATTATAAAAGTAAATGAGAAGTTGTTGTTGTTAAGTGCCGTCAAGTCGCAGGCAACTCGTAGCGACCCTATGAATGAAGTCCTGGGCACCTCCTGTATAACTTTATCCTTTCTCCAGGTTCATAGGGTTTCCAGAGGCAAGCTACTGTGGAAGTGGATGCAACTCCTGTTTCCAAGGTTGTTTTCACCGGGGAGCTTCACCAAACACTATCCACCATGGATAACAGTATTGGCTACTCAGCAACCATGAGTTACCTCTGTACAGCAAGTGGACATACCAGGGTTACATGGCCTGGAGCAGGCTCCACAG
>NW_006399869.1:3023311-3024492 GCF_000299155.1 Elephantulus edwardii | reverse complement strand
TGGGTTGCTGAGACTGTAAATTGCAAGAAGAGGTAAACTACCTCTCTTTTCTTTGTGGAGTCACTAGTGAATTCAAAGTGCTAGAGATTCCCAGTGTCTGAATTAATAGCACAGCTCACTAATGTTGAGGCCACCAGAGATCCTTGTATATCCTAAAAGCTGTTTATTCGCTATGGCTACCTTTAGTCATCTATCCTTAACCCTTGGGATATGTAGTGAGTCCTGAAAACCATGGAGAAACAATTTTGCAGCTCTGTGTCATACACTGTTGATTCTGGAAGAAGTTAAAAGATGCAGTTTGAGGAGACATATAAAAAATTGCTCTAAAATCAAGTGAAAAAAATTATGTGGCAGGCAAAAAAATGGCTTTAATAAATATTGCAAGGAGATGAAAATTACTCAACCTGGATAAATAATGGCTGATAAAATGTGCCTTGAAAGAAAACTGCTACTAAAATTATTTATCTGAACCATTAAATAAAAGATTACTGAAACTAGTCACATATTATTTCCAAGTCCTTTCTATGGAAGTCATAGATTGTCCAAATTACTTGTATATAAAACCCCCCAATTAATGGAAGGATAAACATAAGCTATTATTTATTTTCTCAAAACACAACAACCAGTGAAAGTAAATCAATGTCGAGGACTTACCTTCAAAGCGAGGTTCTGACCCCTTATGAGCTGCACAGACATGAACAAGTAAAAACTCTAAATCATAGTTTCACATTTACGAGAATTGAGATTAATAATTTTTAACTTAGTATTTATTATTGATATATGCCTTTCAATTAAAGCTCAATTGCATAAAACAAAACAGCTCTTACTGCCACCAAGTTGATTCTGATGACTGTCCATTTTTCTCCAGAGAATTGTTGAAATAACATTTTTTACCCTATATAAAGTCACTATAACATATTATTTGTATATATTCTTCTTTGGAAGCAGGAGTGGCATCCACTTCCATAATAGCTTGCCTCTGGAAACCCTATGAACCTGGAGAGAGGACAAAAGGCACCCAAGCATCGAGAACTCTCCTTCATAGGGTCGCTATGAGTCGCCTGCAACTCCATGGAACGTTTAACAATAACAACATATATTCTTCTTATTATATATATGATTCAAGTCAGAACCGATTCATAGCTGACTTTCTGGTGGGTTTTCAGAGACAGTTAATTTCA
>NW_006399869.1:3003650-3021975 GCF_000299155.1 Elephantulus edwardii | reverse complement strand
ATAATATTTCATGAGTTCCTTGTTTTTTCAATGCAGCGTAGTATTCCATTGTATGAATATACCACTGATTCTCTATCCATTCATTAGTTGATGGTCACTTAGGTTGTTTCCAACTCTTTGCTATTGGCAACAAAGCCATGATACACATGGATGTGCATATATCTGCTTGGGTGGCAGTTATGGTCTCTTTGGGGTATATTCCCAGTAGTAGAATTGCTGTAGTAATGGGTCAAATGGTATTTCTATTTGCAATTTTTTGAGAAAGCACCAAACAGCCTTCCATTGTGGTTGCACCATTTTGCACTTCCACCAAGAGTGAATAAGGGTTCCAGTTTCTCCATATCTCACCAGCTTTTGTTGTTTGCTGTTCTGTTAAATTTTGCTATTCTTACTGGAGTGAGATGATATCTCATAGTTGTTTTGTTTGGTATCTCTCTTAGAGCTAAGGATTTTGAACATTTCTTCACTCTTGAATGAGATGGTGGAGACTGATAAGTAACACTGAAAACAATGTGTTCCTTAAGGGTCTAGAGTAGGTCCCAGAATGAAGGTGTCCTTCAAAGAACAGACACTCATCCCTTGGCTTTCTGAGGTCTGTGTATGGTGGTGAGGTGTAGGAATCTGGTTCTGGTGTTGAGCTTGCATCCAACTCCACCAGTTGCTGGAGAACCTTTGAGCACTGTACTTGCTCCCTCAGATTGTTTTCTCTTTTGTAAACAAAACTAACAATATTCTGTTCCTAAGATTTTTGTAAGAATAATTTTAAAAAAGCATTTACGTGCTATGTCTGCTTGATGTCAGCACATGGAAAGCATTGGCTACCAGAATCATAAAATAATTCATAGCTTCATCCAACTCTGAAACCAGCAATGAAGATGACACTTTTAACATGGGATTAGATTTCCCAAGCAATACCAGAACCCTCAGCTGGAATCAAGGGAATAAGTGACCCAGAAAAGTCACATCTTGTGTTTTTCTCTCCAATACTGAGTTATCTGAGAAGCCTGGACACCAACGGGGGTAAAGGGAGAGGAATGTTGGATGCAATCAGAAGTCTTCTCTGAAAACATTATTATGAAATTACCACATAAGGTTTGCTTTAGCATAAATAGACATCTTTGTTGTTGTTAAATTCTTTTTTATTTTTTAATCGATATTTTAATGAAATTTACAGAAAACTTGGATTTTAACTCATTCGTTGTTGCACATTTTCCTCCCTACCTACCCCTCCAGTTCACTTTTATCTTTTAAAAAATTCTTTCACTGTTGCACAATTTCCTCCTTCCCTCTTCTGGCCCCAAGTTCACTTTACTATACACATCTTATTTGGGACTGTTGTCATGTAAATAATCTCTAATCATATATTCCTTTTTAAATAGTTCTTTTCCTCATCTGTTTCAATGAAGTGTTCATTATTTGTCCCCTCTTTTCTTATCTCCCAAAGCCCATGTCAGTTCTGTTTTAGAACAGTGGCATTATGCAGTATTTGTCCTTTTGTGACTGAGATATTTCACTCAGCATAATGTCTTCCAGTGTCACTCATTTTGTGTAACATTTTGTGAGGTCATTCTTTCTCAATGCTGCATAGTATACCACAGTTTCTCTATTCATTTATTTGTTGATGGGCACTTGGGTTGCTTCCATCTCTTTGCTATTGTGAACAACGCAGCAATTAACATGGGTGTGCATATATCTGTTTGGGTGGCAGTTATGATTTCTTTATGGTATATTCCCAGTAGTGGAATAGTTAGATCAAATATTTCTATTTCAAGCTTTTTGAGAAGACATCATACTGTCTTCCATAGTGGTTGCACAGTTTTACAATCAGATGATGAACAAACATATAAAGAAATGTTCAAAATCCCTAGCTCTAAGAGAGAAGCAAATCAAAACAACTATGAGATATCTCACCCCAGTAACAATAACAAAGTTCAACAGAACAATAAACAGCAAATGTTGGAGAGTTTGTGTAGAAATTGGAACCCTTATTAACAGACATTTTTTTATAAAATAGAAAACAAAATGTAGTTTGGCCAAATGAGATCAACTTCAGTATCATCACTGCCTAAATATATTTTAGATATTAGTAAACTAATTTCCTCTATTAATCTGTCCCTAACTTCCCCATTTGATAATCCTAAACTTACTCTGCAATTTTCAACTATAACATATGTCACACAACTCTATAACTGTCTATAAGCTATCTTCCAACTACATTTTGTTCTTCTTGCAATCACCAGCAATATCTTGTGTATTGCTATGTACTATTTGCTGTTGTTGTTATGTGCTTTTGAGTCACCTGTGAATAATAATGACATATGTACAATAGCTCTAAACTTTGCCCAATGCCTTTGAACACGAAGTCTCACTGACTCTGACATCCTACCCCTATTACCCTAATTACTTTGTCAATACATCTCATGCGGGGTCTTCCTCTCCTGTGCTGTCCCTCCACCCTCTGAAGCATGATGTCCTTCTCTGATTCCCTTTTGGCCAAGTTCCCATAATGTGTGAGACAGAGCTTCAAAATCCTTGCTTCCAAGGAGAAACTTGGCTTTACTCTCTCCCGTATAGACCTCTTTGTTCTCTTTGCAGTCCATAATATATTTAATACTCTTCTCAAAGGCATTGATTCTTCTGTCATTTTTAGTCATTGTCCAGCTCTCTGATTCATAGCAAATAACTGCACAGACCATGGCTTGGTATTTATATATGATAGATAATCAAGTTGAATACTTTCATGAGCAATAAAATAACATAAAAAAGCCTTCCATATTACAACCATTGGCAAGGGATATTCTAGTCTTTTTCCTTTACCGTATATGTCAGTGATATTTATTTGCTTCAAATTTTGAAAAGCCATTTTTTATCTATTGATTTAAAAATTCATTTTAAGTTATCTTCTTGATTCCAAAGTAGATTTTAAGTTTCTTTTGGAACAGAATTCTTATCTTGCATTTTTCTTTTATGCTAAAAAGCACCCACTTCCAATTGACTTAATATACAATGGTTTCTTATAAAAATATCCACTGCACACTGTTGTTGCTGTTAGGTGCTGCTAGACTCTGTTAGGTGTAAGTTGACTCCAACTAACAGTGATACAACAAAAATAACATTATTTAGTTCCATACAAAAAGAACATTATCCAGTTCCATACAATTGCTACTATGTTTGTGCCCATTGTTTCAACCACTGCTTCAATCTATCTCATTGAGAGCCTTCTTTTTTTACTGACCTTCTGCTTTACTAAGAACACTGTTTTTATATAGGATCTGCACTCTCTTGATAACATGCTCAAAATATGTGATATGGAAGTCTTACCATCCTTGCTTCTAAAAAGCATTCTGGCTGCATTTCCCCCAACCTAGATTTGTTTGTTCTTTTGACAGTCTCTATGGAGAGGGTGCAGCCGGAGTGCTCTTTGGAGGCAAGAATGATGAGACTTTACTTCACATACTTTAGGCTTGTTGCTAAGTGGGGGAATTTCTTTTAGGAAATGATGCTAGGAAGGGTTGCGGGTTGGTGAAGGAGAGAAAGACCCTCAATTAGTTGGATTGACATGGTTACTGCTGTAATGGGCTCTTGTGTGTCAAGAAGTATGAGGAAGGCACAGGATAGAACAGGGTTCAAATCTTTTTGTTCATAGAGTTTCTATAAGTCATATTTGACTCAATGACACCTAACAATAACAACATGGTATACTCAGTATTCTATGCCATCTCTGCTTCTTCTTAAGTTTTCCTTATTCACTGTTCAGCTTTCTTGTGTATATGAGACGCTAGAAAAATGCCATTGTTTCTTGAGGCAAGTTGTACCTTAGCCTTCCAAATAAACCCTTGCTTTTTAGCAATTTAAAGAAGTCTTCTACAGCAGATTTGTCCACTTTTGATTTCTTGACTCTGCTTCTTACCACATTGATTATAGATTCAAGTAAAATGAAATCCTCGATAATGTCAATTTTTCCTCCACTGATCATAATATGCTTACTGGTCCTGTTGTGAGGATTTTTGTTTTATTTATATTGAAGAGCAATTCACACTGAGGACTATAATCTTTGATCTTCTTCAGAAGTACTTCAAATCTTCACTTTCCTCCAGCAAGGTTGTACATGATACAGGTTGTTGATGAGCCTTTCTCAAATTCTGGCACTAAATTTTTCTTCATAAAGTTCAATTTCTCAGAGTATTCACTCAGCATATCGATCGAATGTTATTGTGTACCGTGGAGTCGGAACCCACCTGACCCTCTCGCAGGTTTTTAGAGGTAGTTAATCACACGAGAGGAGATTGCCCATCCTTCTCCCACCAAGCAGCTGGTGGCCTCAAACCATATTCCTTCAGGATGGAAGAGCAGTTTCTTGCCAGTAGGCCATGAGAGCTCCCTTACAGATTGAATAAATCAGGTAAAAGGACACAACCTTGATGTACACCTTTTCTGCTTTTAAATCATCCAGTATCTTCTTGTTCTGTTTGAATGAACATTAATTATACAAAAGTGACACAAATGTTTCAAAATAGATTTGGAGATACAGGTATAGTATACTTCAGATAGGATTTACAAAGTAACAAGAAAACAAGCTGGCAGACTGTCAAAAGTTGCTATCTAAAATGTCATTTGAAAACAAAGAACTAATGCCATTTACTATAACATTCAAAATCATATCCCCTGTAGATTGAATTAACTAAAAATTAATTCAAAATTTCTTTCATGTTTCAATCTATTTTGCTAGTAGACCTACATTTATTCTAATAATAAAGAGGATCTTTTGTATGAATTTTCAGCAAACATGAATGTGAATAATAAAATTCTTTGATACACAATTTTATAGAATCACATGTATCATTCATTTAAAATGTAACCTTAGCCTTGCATAGAAAGGGTTAAAATGAGTAGAACATCCATTTTGTAAAATGTACATGAAAACTGAAAAAAATCATTCCCGATATGAATCATATTTGTAAAGTACGAATTTTGTCCCATGAAAAGCTGATTCATTTCCATTACCATGGTGACTTTAGAAGAACATAAAATTGCCATGGATTAATGGATTCACTTAGGGGTCAATTTTGAAACTAATAGATATGTGTTCCCTTTTGTCCCCAATCTCGTTAATATTTACCAATGGCATGGCATCGAGTTTTAGTATATAGTGTTTTGGGTTTTGTTTTAAATAAAGAGATTACATTTCCAGGAACCTGTAGCAGAGCAAACTGTAATACCTCTGACCTAGCTCCTAAAAGTAACTGTTGAATAAAGAAACCACTTCAACTAGCTACATTTTTGTTGGTATTGCAAACATGGCAGAGATTTACAGATGTTTACTAACCCCATTGTTGTCTTCTCTTTGGCAAAGGAAAAGACTACATTCTTTAAGTCAGGTTTAGCAATTGAGTTGAACTCTACTGAAGGGAATATGATTGTAGGTATTATGTGCCAAATCTAAGACATGTTCATAAAGTCTTCTATGCATTTTCCTCCACAAACTGGCTAATTAGGATTGCAACGTCCTGAGTGACATCAAATGTGACAAATAAAATTTGACAAAGCAGTTATCAACCTGATCAATGAATAATTGCACGGGGGAAAAAGTCTGATTGCATTTATTGGCAAGTATTGTGTTGTTGTGTACTGTAAAGTCAGAATTGACCCATGACCCTCCAGTGGGTTTTGAGGAGCAGTGAATCATAGGGTAGGAGACTGCCCATCTTCCTCCCATGGCATAGCTGTTAGATTCAAACCACATACCTTTGGGATGGCAGCATGATTCCCAACACTAGAGCTCCCTCCTTATAGATTATAGCCTTGAAAAAATCTGTGGGGTAATTCTGGTAAATAGGTAAAGCCTTGTTTAATATTAAGACAGAGTAGGAAGAACAATTGGCCATACACTTCTGAAGTAACAGATTTTCAAAAACCCTATGTATGACAGGACACACTTAGAGTAGACCAGCAGATATGTTACTTGTGGCTGAGTCCTCATACAGTGAGACTGGTTTAGGATAGGGCAGGGTTCAAAGCTATTGTACATAGATTGCTATGTCAATCACAAGCAACTTGATGACACATACCAATAAAGACCCATAGCTGGCCATCCATTAGGTTTTCAAAGGCAGTTAATGTTTTGGAGGAGATTAACCGTCTTTCTCCCTCAGAACTGCTAGTAGATTCAATATGTCAGTCTTCAAGATTGCAGCACAGCTTCTTACCCCTCACTCACTTATAGCCTTATAATAGGAAGTAAATATAGATCTTGGCCGAAAGCAAAGAGCACCAGAGGAAGGTCTATCTGTGTTGCATTGACTATTCAACGACATTTGACTGTGTGGATCACAACAAATTGGGGCTAACCCTTGAGAAGAATGGAAACCCTAGAACACTTGATTATGCTCATATGAAATCTGTACTTGGACCAGGAAACGGTCCTCAGAACAGAGCAAGCTAACATTGCATGGTACATAATAAGGAAAGGGAAACATCAGGGATATATCCTGTCTTCATACCTTTTCAATCTATATGTAGAACAGGACATTCCAGAAGCTGGGCTTTCTGAGAAGGAATGTAACATGCGGTTTGGAGGAAGACTCATCAACAACTTGTGATATGCAGATAACACAACTTTACTTGCTGAAACTGAAGAAAACTTGAAGCGCTTTCTGCAGAAGGTCAAGGTTTGTAGTCTCCAATATGGATTGAAGCTCAACATTAAGAAGACAAAGATTTTCACCACTGGGCCAATTGGCAACACCATGATAGATAAAGAAGAGATTGAGGTTGTAAACAATTTCTATATTCTTGGCTCCACAATCTCCACATTCTTGTCACCAGCAGTCAAGAAATCAAAATATGAATTTCACTGGGAAAATTTTCAGTCAGAGACCTCTCCAGAGTACAGAGAAGCAACAGTGTTAGTCGAGAGACTGAGATGTGCCTGATAAAGGCCATGGTCTTCACAATTACTTGCTATGTGTTAGAGAGCTGGACAATATCTAAGGATGACAGAGAAGAATTGATGCCTTTGTGTTGTGGTGCTGGTCAAGAGTACTACACATACCACTGACTGCCAAGAGAACAAACAGGTCTTAGAGAGGGTGAAACCAAGTTTCTCCTTGGAGACTAGGATTTTGAAGCTCCATCTCACATACTTTAGGCACTTGGCCTGGGGAGGCCAGTCTTTGAAAAAGGACATCATGTTCAGAAGGGTGGAGGGACAGGGCAGGAGAGGAAGACCTTGGATAATATGGAATGGCATAGTACCCGGGTTCAGTGAGACTAGTTCAGGATAGGCTCACAGCCGTTGTACATAGGGTCACCATGAGTCACAGGTGATTCAACAGCATAATTATGCAAGTCAAGTGTCTGTAGGCAACTAAATAAATGAAGTGACTGTAGGCTACTGAAGAAGGATGGGCTGGTCTATGTTCTCTTCTTAAGGATGAGGGGGTGGGAATGGGATAAACTTTAAACTGACAAGGAGTTAAGTATATGTCACAGAAGGCTTCTTTTTGAGACAGAAAGAAGCAGCAAGAGAAACAACAGGAAAATGTAGAAAGGAGAAAGAGCAAAAAAGAACCACGGGGTAGAGGAGGGAAGGAAAAAAAAAGAGATGAAATATGGGAAATGACTTTAACACTGAAAATGGTGAAAGATAAAGAAGACCAGTGGTAGAGTTGGTGGCATCAGGTGGCAGGACCAAGAAGAGCCTGTCCTAAGGTGACTGCAGAGAGGCTTGACTGACCAAGAAGATTGAAAATGCTGTTCTGCACTGAAGAAGGGAGAAGTTGCTGGCATACTTTCTTACCCTGATTCTGACTTCTTGTCTTATTGATTCTGATCCCAGGTTGTACCCTATTATTTAATTATTAGACTACTTACCTATAAGTATATTCTTGAAATTCTATGTGGTCACTGTAATGGACTATCAAACTCAGAAGTATAATAGGGAAAGTTATGGGAGAAATGGCTGATGTCAGAATCAGTAAAAAGTTTGCAGAGATGAAATATATCTGATTTGTACCTGGTCAAGATCAGGCTGAATCTTAATTTGCACTTCTCTCTCTGAAGTTAGGCAGGTTCAAATGCTACTTCTCCTCTTGTCAATACAGCTTCTTAAAAGATCTAACGCAGTGACCTCAACTTAAGTGGGTATTGAGAACAATTATGGAGTGAGACATCCCGTGTGAAAAGAATTCTAGCCCTAATAAGATAAATTCTGAAACAAAAAAGGGCTATTATGTGAAACTGAAGCTCACAAACTCACTGGCCCCCAGCTGTAACAAATTTAGAGTTGACCCTCCAGCGGGTTTAGGAGGCTGTAAATCTCTCAGGAGGAGATTACCCATCTCTCTTCTGCAGAGCTGCTAGTGGACTTGAACCACTAGAGAGACGCTACTTTTCAGTTAGAAGTGCAATTCTCTAATGGGCTACACCGTCAAGCTCACATTAAATTTTACTTTAATCTGTATTCTGTGGCATGAACTATGTGAAATCCATTTCAGTTCATGACATAGAGAAAATTTGACTTAGAATGTCAAGGTAATAAGTTAGAACCTACTAAAAATACAGCTAATCTAAAATAAAAAAACAACCCTGTCATTTAGAAACTAGAATTTTGCAAACATGAAATTTTGTAATGACAGGGGTTTTGGAAGGCTGATAAGAAAAATGAAAATGAGAATAATTCAGTAGGTATTTGTCAGTACTTATTCAGAACTATAGGTAATATATATGCTTACTTACTTGACAGACATGAGTATTCAAGTAATTTTTAGAAAAAATGTTCTTTAAAGAAAAGTAAGAGCAATTCCTTAGACTCAATCAAATAAGATTATTCATCTCCCTTTGTATAAACCTCTGGTATGTTCTTTATGTTTCTTTCAGAATAGGTACCTTAATGCAGAGAATTAGGTAGTTTAGCTTTCAGATTTCAGCAGTAAGAAAAATGGAAGTATTACAGTTAAATTTCTCCATTATATAGATGTATTAGTTTACAAAGATTCATTCTGATATGATGTGGGTGGAAACATCAATATTTAAATAGAATCTTCTATTTCATCACAAAGAAATGATATCATTCTGAGCAAGTGATATAATCTCCCTGTTATCTATTAACCTCCTTTACAAAGGTAGCATATTATTATTGGTGTAAAAAAAATCCTGAAATACATTCTTTTAAAAAAGTAAGATTTTAAGACAGTTTGTTTAATCACCATCGGACTATCCTTACAATTGCCCTGTATCGTCTGGTCCCCACTGGGTCTTTTTCATTTCCTTCACCTGCACCTCCCACCCACCAAATTGTACATCCCGGCAATGACATCCCTGCAATTTCATCCCTGCCCATCTTCAACCTTATGCTCCCAACTCTCACCTCCTTGTATCCCCATACATGTTTTTCACAATAAAATAAAAAATGTAGGATTCTTACCTTAACACCAGTCAAAATGTTTCCCACAGAATTAATCTTTACTATGATGATGTCTATCTGTGTTTCATTCACTGCACAAAGGTGTTTGACTGTGTGGATCATAACAAACTGTGGCTGACTCTGAGAAGAATGGGAATCCCAGAACATTGGATCATGCTAATGCGAAACCTATACTTGGACCAGGAGGCAGTCGTCAGCACAGAGCAAGGGAACACTGCATGGTTCAAAATTGGGAAGGGCGTACGCCAGGGATGCATCCTATCTCCATACCTTTTCACCTATAGGCAGAACAGATTATCCGGGAGGCTGGGGTCTATGCGGAGAAATGTGGGGTCAAGATTGGTGGACGATTTATCAACAATCTGTGTTATGCAGATGACACAACCCTGCTTGCTGAAACTGAGGAGGACCTGAAGCACCTGTTACAGAGGGTCAATGACTGCAGCCTACAATATGGATTGAGACTCAATGTCAAGAAGACAAAGATTCTCACCACTGGACCAATTGGCAGGATCAGGATGGATGGTGAAGAGACAGATTGTTCACAGCTTTAGCTTGCTTGGCTCCACAGTCAACACTCTTGGCACCAGTAGCCAGGAAATTAAAAGGCGCATTGTCATGGGAAAGTCTGCTGTTAGGGACCTCTCCAAAGTACTGAAGAGCAATGGTGTCTCTGTGGAGACTAAGGTGTATCTGATATAGGCCATGGTCTTGACAATCACTTATTATGCATCAGAGAGTTGGACAATGACCAAGGAGGATAGAAGAATTGATGCCTTTGAGCTGTGGTGCTGGACAAGAGTATTGAGAGTACCATGGACTGCTAGGAAAACAAACAGATTCAACCAGGAAAGGGTTAAACCTGGTGACTCCTTGGAGGCAAGGATTCTGAGGCTCCATCTAACATACTTTGGTCATGTTGTGAGGAGAGACCGGTCCTTGGAGAAGGACATCATGCTTGGGAGGGTGGAGGGACAGCGCAGGACGGTAAGGCCCTCTATGAGGTGGATTGATTCAGTGACTGGGGTAATCGGGATGGGAGTGTCAGAGACAGTGCGATTGGCACAGGACAGAGCAGAGTTTAGGGCTGTTGTAAATAGGGTCACTATGAGTCGCAAACAACTCGACGGCACATAACAATGACAACAACATGATGAGGGCTTCACATACTTTGGACATGTTGCTCGGAGGGGACTATACCTTGGAGAAGAACATGATGCTGGGAAGGGTAGAGAGTCGACAAAAAAGGAAAACCTTCAACCAGGTAGATTGACATGGTGACTACTGCAATGGGTTCTTGGGTGTTAGGAAGCATGAGGATAGTGCAGCATTGAACAGGGTTCAGTTCTTTTGTTCATAGTGTCACTATGAGTCAGACTTAACTCAATGGCACCTGGCACCTAACAACAACAACAACAGCATGATATGGGCAACAAAAAGAAGAATTCTTATCCATAAAAGGAGCTTGTTGTTGTTATGTGCCCTCGAGTAGTTTGCGACTCATAGCGACCCTATGTACAACAGCCCTAAACCCTGCTCTATCCTGTGCCAATCGCATTGCCTCTGACACACCCATCCCGATTACCCCAGTCACTGAATCAATCCACCTCATAGAGGGCCTTCCCCTCCTGCACTCTCCCTACACCCTACCAAGCATGATGTCCCTCTCCAATAAGCTGTCTCTCCTTACAACATGTCTACAGTATGTCAGACGAAGCCCCAGAATCCTTGCCTCCAAGGAGTAGCCTGGTTTAACCCTCTCTAGGATGAATCTGTTTGTTTTCTTGGCAGTACATGGAACATTCAATACTCTTCTCCAGCACCACAGCTCAAAGGCGTCAATTCTCCTTCTATCCTCCCTAGTCATTGTCCAGCACTCTAATGTATAACAAGTGATTGCAAAGATCATGGCCTGTATCAGGCACACCTTAGTCTCCAGAGAGACACCATTGCTCTTGAGTACTTTAGAGAGGTCCCTAACCGCAAACTTTCCCATCTCAATACGTTTTTTTATTTCCTGGCTGCTGGTGCCAAGGAGCTTACTTTTAAAAAATTTGAACTCGTTTATCCCCTGTTTATAGGTAATTAAAAAGAAAACATGTTTCTTAAAATTAAGTATGTTTGGAAAAAATATATCTGGTCATTTTTGAACTGATGTTGCTTCAAATAATATAGCAAGTGTTAATTTAATCTTTCTAACTCAAATAACAGTTGTAAGAACTTATGACAGCAGTATATAAATGTATTCTTGTCTTCCACATATTTTTCTTGAAAATAATTGAGGAGACAATTTCTCTTTAATAAAATTAAGAAATCTGATCTTGAATTTAATTTAGTGTGGAGCTCAGATCTTTTCTAGACTTTTCCTTAGGATTTGCTCTGTTCCAGGGTAAATTTTACAGCCTTTGATACTAGCCTAAACTTGACTTGTAAAAATTCCCAACTAAGATGAAAAATTGAAGTACAACCTACAACCAGGAGAAGATAAAATAGATGAATGGGATCTTCTAAGACTCAAATCCCTATGCACATCCAAAAACTTCTCCAACAGGGTGAAAAGGGAAGCCACAGATTGGAAAAACATATTTGGTAATGACATATCAGATAAGGGACTTATATCAAGAATTTATAAAATACTTGAGCACCACAACAAGATAAAGGTAAATAATCCAACAGAAAAATGGTCACAGGACGTGAACAGATACTTCACCAAAGAAGACATTCAGATGGCTAACAAGCACATGAAGAAATGTTCAAAATCCCTAGCTCTAAGAAGATGCAAATTAAAACAACTATGACATATCATCCCACCCCAGTCAGAATAGCGAAATTTAACAGATCAGCAAGCAACAAATGCTGGCGAGGTTGTGGAGAAACTGGAACCCTTATTCACTGTTGGTGGGAGTGTAAAATGGTGCAACCACTGTGGAAGGCGATATGGCGCTTTCTCAAAAAGTTGCAAATAGAGATACCATTTGACCCAGCAATTTCACTACTGGGAATATACCCCAAAGAGACCATAACTGACACCCAAGCAGATATATGCACATCCATGTTAATTGAGGCTTTATTCACAACAGCAAGGAGTTGGAAACAACCTAGTGTACATTAACAAATGAATGGACAGAGAAGCTGTGGTATATTCACACAATGGAATACTACACTGCATTGAAAAACAAAGAACTCATGCAACATTATTCAAAATGGGTGACCCTGAAGGACATTATGCTGAGTGAAATATCTCAGTCACAAAAGGACAAATACTGCATGGGGCCACTGTTATAAAACAGGACTGACATTGGGGTTGGGGGAGACTGAGAAAGATGGGTTCAATAATGCATACTGCATTGAAACAGATAAGGGAGAAAACTGTTTAAAAGGGATATGTGATTAGGTATTTTTGTCATGACAGGTGTCTAAAGAGAAGGCTACATGGTTGAGTGGACCTGGGGGAGGGTTTGCAAAACAATGAAATAATTTTTCTTTTACATTTCCAAGTGGTTAATATACTATGGGGGAGGGTTGGGAGGGAAGAAAAGTGCAACAATGAATGATTGGAAACCCAAAGTCTCTGTAAATTTTCACTGAAATTAATAATAAAAAAATTGAAGTACAAGGTAAGAGTTTACTTTAGAACACTTTTCAGCTAAAGTAGATCTTGGAGTTAAATATTAATTTCTCTTTAAATCAATTGTTTGCTGTTGTTGATTGCTGTCAAGTTGAGCATGACTCATAGCGACCCTATGCACAAAACGTCTGAATCCTTTCTATAATTATTGACATTTATCAAAGTTCATAGAGTTTTCAGAAGCATGTTGTTTAGGAAGTGGATGTCATTCCTCCTTCCAAATGAAATTATACTCTTCATATTTCATTTACCTTAGTCTTTGTGGTATCTTTCATTGCCCTTCTTAGAATTCTGCTTCATTTTAAGCTCAAAAAAGGTTAGGAGCCCTGAACTTTTAAGGCACTCAGAAGTAGCTCCAGTACTTGCTGAATGAATTCATGCTTATAAAACTGCTGTTCTTGATAAATGCGTTTCTTACTCGGAGTTTCTCAGATGGATAAGGAAAGAAAGAAAATGTCCACCTTTTTTAAAGAAACCATGGCAGGTGATTAAACGAGATGCTATATTAGTCTTAAACAAGCAAACTGGTTTTCTCCTCTTTTCTTTCCACAAATTTACTTATGCTTTATGAAGACTCTACCAGAAAAAATTCAATGGATCAGGTCCCCATCTTACTTTATCGTTTCAAAATTGCTAGCTCCCTGAAGGAGAGTGAATGGAAAAAATGGGGGAGGGTGGTGGTAAAGAAAACGTAAGCAAAATATAATATGCAGCCTGCTAATATTTTTTCTAAATCTAAATCTAAATTTGACTTTATTTATAACCTCTTACATGTTGTTAGTATACAACAGTTAGTTTCCTAACTCTGAAGAAGAAATTAATTCTCTTGCCATTTAAATGTTTTCGTTTCCCTAGTGGAATGCTTATGTGCCTCCATTCTATTTAGACTATTTCTAGAAGTACATATGGAAAAGCATACAACACTATGTACAGACCCTGACATTGTCATTTCTTAGCTTTAAGCACACCATGCTTGTAGGTGAACACACACACACAAACATCGAAGTGTTGTTACCTCCCTACTCTCCCCACTTGTCTTATAATGGATGAGTTGCAGTATTTAAATCAATTATCATAGTAAAATAAGAAACATAAAGTGGTGGCAAGATTAAAAATGAATAAAGAGGAAGTTCAGAGCACAATCAAGAACTTCCCACAGAGTTCCGTAGAGGGGAGGCTCCCTAAGTGAATTCTTTTGCATGGATAAAAACAATTTTACTATGTTCATAACCACTGAAATTACAAGAACACTCCTCTACTTATTCATCTATTTTTATATGAGATAAGAAATATCTTCCTTGATAGTTTGTCACCATATATATTTTATGAAGCAAGCATGTTTTAATTCCACAATTATAAGTTAAATATGTCTCAACATAATTAAAATTCAAAGAATTGTTAAGGGTATGTTGCTAAATTATTCTAAAGTGTGTACATAAAGAATATGCATGAGAAATGGAAGAAAAATATCCATGAAAGAACATTAAATTGATGTAACAAAATCATTTCTTTGTCAATGAAAACGCTTAATGGGACATTTAATTTAAATTTTTCTATGGTGAGCTATGGGGTAACTTTTGAACAAAAATATTTATGCTTTAATGTTAATTTATAATTATTTAAAATTATTTTTATGCTATTAAAAGTGTGTGTGTACATTTAAGTCGTATATCTATGTGTAAATTATTTCAGCCAATTTTTTCTTGGCAATAGTGCAGCTAGAGTTTTTCTTAGAAATGGGAATAATGAGAAGTCATATCATACACTTTGGGCATGTTATCAAGAGGCAGACATATTACCTGGAGAAAAACACCAGACTTGATAAAACAAGAAAATGTCTGAAACAATAGGCTGAAGTATAGCAGAGATTATGAGGATAGTGTAAGCTTATGAAGGTTTTTTATTCTGTTGAACATAATAAGACCTATATAAGTTGAAGTTAGTTTAATGGTACCTAAAATATGCACAAACAACCGGGGCCAAAGAGGAGGAAATAGATGATTTCTACCAACTTTCACAGTTGAAAATTGCTCAAATATGCCACCAAGATACCATGATAATGATGGGTAATTGGAATGCAAAAGTTGCGAAAAAGGTAAAAGGATTAGTAATTGAAAAGCATGGACTGGGTGACAGAAATTAGGCTGGAGATACAATGATAAAATTCTGTACAATGATAAAATGATCTATTCATTGCAAATATCTTTTATAAGAACCATAAACGGCAACTATATACACATGGACTTCACCTGATGTCACACAGGAGTCAAATTGTTTACATCTGTGGAAAAAATTTCCAGAGAAGCTCACTATCAGCTGTAAAAACTAGGCCAGATGCTGATTGTGGAACAGACCATCACCTACTCAAATGCAAGTTAAAACAGAAGCTAAAGAAAATGAAATTAAATCCACAAGAATCAAAGTTTGACCTCAAATCTATCCCACTGGAATTTAAAGGCCATCTCTGAAAGAGGTTTGAGGCCTTGACCACTAATGAGGGAAGACCAGATGTGCTGTGGGAGGATAAAAAGAGTATCGTCAATGAAGAATGAAAAAGGTCGTTACAAAGACAGAGGAGGAAGAAAAGACTAAGACAGATGTTAAAGAGGACCGTGAATATTGTACTAAAGCACAAAGAAGCCAAAGTAAAGGGAAGAATTCAAGAAGTTAAGGAACTAAACAGATTTCAAAGGGCAGCTCTGGAAGACAAAGCGAAGTATTATAATGAAATATGCAAAGAGTTGGAGTAAAAAAAAATAAAAAGGATGAACTCACTTATCATTTATTAAGCTGAAGAATAAGTTTTAAAGCCTAAAATTGCAATACTTAAGGAAAGTAAGGACAGGAAGCATCAAAAGAAGATAGAAAGAGGACTCAGAGTCAATATACCAAAAAGAATTGGCCGACACAGAAGAATTTCATGAAACAACAAACACATGATCAAAAGACAATGTTGATGAAGGATGAAGTTTAAACCGCTTTGAAAGAATTGGCAGAAAAGAAGGATCCATGAATTGATGGAATACCAATTGACATATTTCAGCAAACAGCTGCTGCCCTGAACACCCTCACCAGGTTATACCAAGAAATCTAGAACAACTATCTGGCCAACTGACTGGAAGAAATTAATATTTATTCCCATTCCAAAAAATAGTGACCTGACAAGAGTGTGAAAATTATTGAGCAATATCACTAATATCACTGCAAGCAAGATCCTGCTGAAGATTTTCTCAAACGACTGGAACAGTACATTAGCAGAGAACTGTGCAATCTGGGTTTAGAAGAGGCTGTGGCACTACGGGTATCACAGCCAACATTAGATGGAACTTGGCCAAAAGTGGAGAGTATCCAAGGAATATCTTTCTGTAGTTCATTGACTATGCAAAGGCATTTGACTCTCGATCACAACAAATTGTGCCTAACCTTGAGAAGAATGGGAATCCCAGAATACTTAATTGTGCTCATGAGAAACCTCTACTTCAGGAAGCAGTAGTCAAAACAGAGCAAAGAAACACTGCACGGTTCAGGATCAGGAAAGGTGTGCATCAGGGATACATCCTGTCTCCTTATCTTTCAATCTGTATATTTGTAGAATCGATCATTCGAGGCTAGGCCTAATGAGAAGAAATGTGACATCAAGATTGAAGGAAGACTCATTAACAATCTACGTTATGCAGATGACACAACATTGTTTGCTCAAACTGAGAAGGACATGAGGTGTTTGCTGCAAAAGGTCAAGGACTATAGTCTTCAATATGGATTGAAACTCAACATCAAGTAAGCTAGGATTCTCACCACTGGGCCAATTGGCAGGTTCATGATGGATGGAGAAAGAGATTGAGATTATTAACAACTTCACCTTGCTTGATTTCACAATCAGTACTTTTAGCATCAAGAGTCAGGAAATCAAAAGATAAATTGCATTGGGAAAGTGTGCTGTCTGGGACCTCTCCAAAGTACTGAAGAGCAACGATGTCAGTCTGGAGACCAAGGTGCTATGGTGCTACAGGCTATGGTCCTAACAATTACTTGCTATGCATCAGAGAACGATGACTAAGGATTGATCTCTTTGAGTTGGTGCTAGAGAAGAGTGTTGAACATACCATGGACTGCCAGGAGAACAAACAGGTCTTTCCTGGAGAGGATGAAACAGTTGCTTGCTGGAGGCAAGAATTTTGAGGCTCTGACTTCCCTACTTTAGGTACATGGATAGGAGGAACCAGTCTTTGGAGAAGGGCATCATGCTTGGAAAAGTCGAGGGACAGTGGAGAAGAGGAAGACCCAGGATAAGATGGACTGATTCAGTGACTGGAGAAAGGGGACTAGGTCTGTCAGAGATGATGAGATTGGCTCAGGATAGGACAGCGTTCAGATCTGTTGTTCATAGGGTTGCTATGGGTCACACTTGACTCAATAACATCTAGCAACAGCAACAACAATACCATAATACTGATTGTGGATCCAAGTAAAATGAAACTGACAATTTTTTCTCCATCAGATAAAAAACCAGGTCAGGAATTAGCATATAATCAAGAACCACTGGTAATAAAGGAAGAAGTTCAAGCTGCTCTGAAGGAATTGACAAATAAAAAGGCAATCATCATTCTTGGCACCAGCAGTCAGAAAGCAAACACAAATTGCATTGGGGAAATCTGTTCTCAGGAACATTTCCAGAGTACTGAGAAGCAATGATGTCAGACAAGAGATTAAGGTGCACCTAATCCAAACATGGTCTTTGCAATTACTTGCTATACATCAAAGAGCTAGACAATGACCAAGGATGACAGAAGAATTTATACCTTCGAGTTGTGGTGCTGAAGAAGAGTCTTGAACATACTATGGACCTCCAGAAAACAAATAGCTCTGTCTTGGGGAGGATGAAACCAAGTTTCTCCTTGAAGGCTAGGATTTTGAAGCTCTGTCTCAAATACTTTGGGCATGTGGCCAGGAGGGACCGATATTTGGAGAAGGAAATCCTTCAAAGAAGGATGATGAACAGCACAGGAGAGGAAGATCCAGATGAGCTGGATTGATATAGTAACTGGGACAATGTGGGTTGGTTTTTCAGAATCAGTGAGACTGGCTCAGGACAGGGCACGCTTCAGAGCTGCTGTACATAGGGTCACTATGAGTCTAAGGTGACTGTTGTTATGTGCCGTTGAGTCGTTTGCGACTCATAGCGACCCTATATACAACAGCCCTAAACCCTGCTCTATCCTGTGCCAATCGCATTGCCTCTGACACACCCATCCCTATTACCCCAGTCACTGAAT
>NW_006399869.1:2999731-3002815 GCF_000299155.1 Elephantulus edwardii | reverse complement strand
GGGATTCCCATTCTTCTCAGAGTCAGCCACAGTTTGTTATGGTCCACGCAGTCAAATGCCTTTGCATAATCAATGAAACACAGATATACATTCTTCTGGTATTCTCTGCTTTCAGCTAAGATATATCTAACATCAGCTACAATATCCCTAGTACCACGACCCCTTCTAAACCCAACCTGGACTTCTTGCAGTTCTCTGCTGATGTACTGTTCCAGTCGGTTTTGGATAATCTTCCGTAGAATCTTGCTTGCATGTGAAATCAATGATATTGTTCTGTAGTTTCCACACTCAGTTGGGTTGCCATTCTTTGGGATGGGAAGAAATATAGATCTCTTCCAGTCAGTTGGCCAAGTGGTTGTTCTCCAGATTTCTCGGCACCGCTTGGTGAGCACGTCCAGGGCAGCATCTGTTAGCTAAAATAAGTCAGTTGGTATACCAACTATTCCCGGGGCCTTATTCTTTGCTATTTCCTTCAAAGCAGCTTGAACTTCTGCCTTCATCACTATAGGCTCTTGCTCAAATGTTATTTCATTAAATTCTTCTGTATCTGCCAATTCCTTTCTATACAATGACTCAGTATATTAGATGGCATATAATAATAACAACAAGGCCCCAAGAGTTATTAGAATACCAACTGACATATCTCAACAAGCAATTGCATCCCTGGATGTTCTTATCAGAGTACTTTAAGAAATCTGTAAAAGTTACCAGATCCTGGAAAGGATCAATATTTATTCCCATTCAAAAAAAGCATTATCAGCATAATGTGGAAATTATCAAACAATATCACATGCAAGCAAAATTTTGTGGAAGAGTATACAAAAATGACTAGAAAAGTACATTGACAGAAAAATTCCAGAAACTCAAGGTAGGTTTAGAAAAAGTCATGGCACAAGTGATGGCATTGCTGATGTTAGATGGTTCTTGGCTGAAAGCAAGAGTACCAGAACTCTGTCTCTTTGTGTTTTATGTACTATGCAGAAATTTAACTGCGTGAATCACAACAAATTGTAGTTAACATTAAGAAGAATGATAACCCAGAACACTTGATTGTGGTCATGTGAAACCTATATCTACAACAAGACGCTGTTGTCCAAAGAGAGCCAGAGAACACTAAATGGTTAAAAATCAAGCAAGAAGTATGTCAGAGATAAATTCTTCCTCCATACCATTTTCAATCTTTATACTGAACAGGTCATTTGAAGATCATTTATGAAAAAGAATGTGCCAACAGGATTGGAGGAAGACTCAACAACCTGTGTTATGCAGTTGACACATTACTTCCCCAAAGTGAAGAGGAATTCAAGCACTTGCTGCAGATGATCAGGATTGCAGCCTTCAATATGAATTGCATATCATCATCAAGAAAACAAAGATCCTCACCACCAGGTCATTAGACAACATCATTGTAGGCAGAGAAAAGACTGATGTTGTTAATGATTTCATCTTGCCTGGATCCTTGGATCCACAGTAAACACTCTTGGCACCAATAGTCAGGGAATCAGTGGAAAAGTTGCATTGAGAAAAGCAATGGTGCCAGTCTATAGCCTAAGGGCATGATTTTCCCAATTCCTTACTATGCTTCTGGGAACTGGACAGTGAATAAGCATGACAGAAGAATTGATGCCTTTCAGTTGGGGTACTTGAGAAAGGTATTGAACATACATACTGTGGGCTGTTAAAAGAACAAACAGGTCTGTTCTTGGAAAAGTAAAACTAGGTTGTTCCTTGGTGACAAAGATTATGAAACTCCATCTCTCATACTTTGGGCAGGTTATAAGGAGGGGCCAGTCATTGAAGAAGGTTGTCATGCTTGGAAGGGCAGAATAGAGTGTTAGTGCAAGAAAGGAAGATCTGGTGAAATGAATTGACACAGTATTTGTGTCAATAGGGTCAGATGTGTCAAATGTATCAGAGATGGTGTGGTTGGCTCAGAATAGAGGAAGGTTCAGACCCAAAGAGTCATTACGAATAGAAGTTAACTCAACAGCACATAACAATAATCATGAAAGTATCTTTTGGTCCAGTGGTGAGTACTTTTGTGTTTGTTTTGATGTTGATTGCTGATTGATCTTCTCTAGTATGTAGTTCGTCCTCCGCACTTTTGACAAGAAAGGTGTATCAGCTGCACAAAGCAAGTTTTGATGAGTCTTTATCCAAGCCTGAAGCTACATTCTTTTTAATATAGTTTCTCAAATGATTTGTTACGCATACAGATTGAATAGGTATAGAGAAAGGACACAGCCCTTGCACACATATTTCCTGATTTTAAACCTTGTAATACTCCCTTGTGCTATCTGGACAAATGATTTTTGATCTAAGTATAGGTTTCACATGAGCATAGCAAAGTATTCTGGCTTACTATTCTTCTCAATATTAGTTGCAATCCAAAGGTAGATGCATTTGCAAAGTAAATAAAACACATGCCATCTTCTGGTACTCTTTGCTTCTAGCCAAGATCCATCTGACATCACCAATGGTATCCCTGGTGCCAAGATATCTTCTAAATTCAGCTTGTATTTACAACAGTCATCTATTGGTGTATTATTCCAGCCATTTAGGAAAGAAATCAACAATATTTTACTCGTATGTGGTATGAATTATTAATTATGTTGTTAGATAATTACCACCTCCTGCTGGGTGCTGGTGCCAAGGATATTAATTATGGATCCAAATAAGATGAAATCATTAACAACTTTTCTGCACATTTCATTATACTGTCATTTAGCCAAGTGGAAAGGATCTTTGTTTTCTTGATGTTGATATGTAATCTATACTGAAAGCTGTAGTCTTTAACCTTCTGCAGCAAAAGTTTCAAGTCCTCTTCATTTTCGGTGAACAAAGTTGTTTCATCTATGCCATGCAAGTTGTTATGAGTCTTCCTACAATCCTTATGCTTCCATTCTTCTTCATAAAGTTCAGCCTCTCAAATGATCTGTCCTGCATATATATTGAAAAAGTATGGAAAAAAGGTACATCCCTAATGCACTCCTCTCTTGATTTTGGACCATTCAATGTTCCTTTTATATATGTATGTTATTTAAGTCAAAAAGTTTGTCCTAAAATATTGTTGTTGTTGTTGTT
>NW_006399869.1:2987860-2997346 GCF_000299155.1 Elephantulus edwardii | reverse complement strand
CAATAATAAATGATATTGATATTTTTTAATTCTTGTACATCACACAATAATTGCCTTAATACAATAATAAGCAAATTTTAAATTTGCTTCATATACTACCACGATAGGTGACGTTATTGTCCTCATGCTACTATTTTTCAAATAGTTTCAATATTTTTCATTTAAGATAATTAAAATGTCAAGTATTTTTGTTAAACTTCAGCTGTACTGCAATCCCAAAGGCAAGCAGTTTGAAGCCACCAGCTGCTTTATGGAGAAGGATGGGCAATTTCCTCCTGTGCATTTAAGTACCTGTGAAAACCCACTGAGGAGGGTCAGCTGTGTTTAGTTCCGACTCCGTGGTAAACAACAACAATCTCAAGTGTTGATTTCAGGACTGTTAATCACATTGTTAATTAGATTCTCTGACTACAAAAGGTTTGAAATCTACATTCTGATTTGTTTATTAAGAAAACCTCATAAGCTGTGTGAAACATAACACATATGAAGGAAATACAGTGCACACAAAATTTTATATGAACACCAACATGAATGTTATGTAAAACAAACAAAGAATCTCAGAAACTAACTTTCCCCTTGTTTAATAGGGAGCTTTGAAGGTTTAGTGGTAAGGAATTGCACTGTCAATCCAAAAATATGTGCTTCAAATCTACCAACTACTTTACAGAATAAAGAGAAGTGTACTCATCCTGTGACGTTTATCGCCTCTGAAAATCCACCTAGGGTCATTTATGAATCTTTTCTGACTTGATGGTACACAACAACAATGAGAGTTAAAAGTGTGTCACGCTCAAATAAGGAAAGCATTTCTGAAAAAAGATAAAAATGAAGTGAAAGGCATAGCATTATCTGACCTCAAAATCTACTACACAGCGGTAGTAACCAAAACAACATGGTGCTGGTCCAATGATAGGTACATAGAACAAGGAAACATACTTGAGTACCCAGAAATAAACTCCGTTATCTCTGGTCAACTGATAATCAACAAGGAAATGAAACCTATGAAATGGGAAAATGACAACCTCTTCAACAAATGGTGCTGGAAAAACTGGACTGCTACCTACAGAAAGCTGAAATAGGATCCACCTCTCGCATCACACACAAAAATTAAATCAAAGTGGATCAGAGATCTGGAAGTAAATCCCAAAGCCATAAAGATCATTAGAGACAAACTGGGATGAAACTTAAACAGCCTAATCTATATTATAAAGAGACTGCCAAATACAGCCAGATAACACAATGTACAGAAGATAAAATTGATGAATAGAGCCTTCTAAAGATTAAATCTGTCTGCATCAAAAACATTTTCCAGGAGAATGAAATGCAACCCTACTGACTGGGAAAAAATATTTGGCAATACCATTTCAAACAAAGGGTCTCAACACAAGTTTACAGCATCTCCACAAGAAAAAAAGACTGATAATACAATTACAAAAGACATGGAAAGACTTTTCACAGAGGAAGATATTCAAGATAGCCAACAGACACACGAAGAAAAAATGCAAAACCACTGGCAATAAGAGAGATGCAAATCAAAACCACAATGATACACCATCTCACTCCAGTAGCAGTGGCAAAGTTTAATAGGACAACAAGTTATAAATATTGGAGAGGATGTGGAGAGATTTAAATTCTCATACACTGTTTGTGGGATTATAAAATGGTACAACCACTCTGGAGTACAGTTCCACGTTTCCTCAAAAAGCTGAACCCAGTAATTTCATATAATCCAGTTATTTCGCTGTATATACCTTGATAAAAGGAAAACTGAAGCATAAACAGAGACTTGTACATCAATATACATAGCAGCATTATTCATTATCATAAGATCATGGAAACAGCCCAAATGTCCAACTACAATCAAATGGATTGAGAAATTATTATATATGCACATGATGGAATACTACACAGCATGCAGGAGCAATGATTTTGTAAATCACCACCAATTTGGGAGGAACTGGAAAGCATTATGCTAAGTGAACCAACTCAGTACCATAAGGACAAATACTGTACAAGACCATTATTGTAGAATGTGAATGAGGATCCCAGGGGCAAAGTGAGAGGTGAGAATGGGTGAGGGTATTATTAATCATAGTATCACACAATGGAATGGGTTAAGGGTGGGATGGATAAATGAAATGGGAAATATACAGTGTGAAAAACAATAAATACAAACTTTGTAAGTAAACCAGTATAAAATAAAAATTTTAATTAAATAAATTTTCAATAAAGAATGTGTCAGGGATGTGTCCTTTCTCCATACCTTTTCAATAAGGTCATTCAAGAATCTGGACTTTATAAAGAATATGGCATCGGACAGAGAAAGACTCATCAACAACCACTTTTATGCAGATAACACAATCATTTTTACTGAAAGTGAGGAGGACTTGAAGTTCTTGCTGCAGAAAATGAAGGACAACAGACTTCAATGTGGCTTACATGTTAACATCAAGAAAACAAAAATCCTCACCACCAGGCAAGAGGCAGAATCATGATAAATGGAGAAAGGATTGAAGTTGTTAATCATTTCATCTTGCTTGGATCCACAATCAACATCGTTGGCACCAGCAGTTAGAAAATCTAAAGAGGAGTTGCACTGGGAAAATCTGCTATCAAGGACCTATCCTGAGTGCTAAGGAAAGAATAATAATGTAAGTATGAAGACTAAAGTGCACCTGATTGAAGCCATAGTCTTCTCAATAGCTTACTGTGCATATGAAAGCTAGACAATTACTAAGGAAGACAGAAGAATTGATGCCCTTGATTTGTGGTGCTGGAGAAGAATTGAACATATCATGGATTCCCAGGGGAACAAACAGGTCTGTCCTAGAGACAGTGAAACCCAAATGCTTCTTAAAGGAAAGGATGGTGAAACTTTTTCTCATATTCTTTGGGCATGTTGTCAGGAAGGGCAGTCCTGAGAGGAGAACATTATATTTGGAAAAGTGGAGGGTCTGTGCAAGAGAGAAAGACCCTTGACGAGATGGATTGACCCAGTGACTGTCACAATGGATCAAGTGTGTGGAAGATGGTGAGGTTGGCTTAAAGTAGGGTAAAATTCAGATTCATTGTTCAAAACCTCATTATGGTTTGTAGCTGATTTGACAGCACATAATAACAATAATTAGAGATGGTTCCTGAAAATGAGTTTGCTATATTATGGATTTTATTTAAAAGGGTGAAGAGAAGAAATCCACAAGTAAAACAACTATACCCGGAAGGAACATTGTGGATTTGGGAAAGTGAGAAGCCTGAAGGTAAGAATGAAGGATCAGTGGAGATGGTCATTGACAGTTAACGGTCATGGTAGAGGTAGATAGCTAAAATGTTGAAAATGACAAAATTACAGCTATTATCCAAGATAGAAAACAGTTGGGAAATTGTAGTTTGCTATTAGATGTTGTCTAGTCAGTTATACACAGGAAATGGACTTACAGAAAGAGTCTATGAACAAAAGATTAGAACTTTGCCCTATTCTGGGCCATACTCAGAATCTCTAGTTAGAGAAAAAGATCCCCTCAAGGAAATGGATTAACACAATGGTGTAACAATGAGCTCGAGAATGGCCTGGCAGAGTTGGAAGGTAATTCTTTTGAAAGCAGATCAAGTATTTGCTCTGATATTTCTCAGCCATGTAACTTTCGGAATGTAAGCTTACCTCTTAGACCTTCTGATTCGTCATCTGGAAAAGATTTCAGGAATGACACCTCAAGTGTCAGTATGGTTTCCAGAACATTGTGTTTGTTTCATAAATTGCTTATTAGGAAGCTAAGAACTCAAAATGAATAAATGGCAAACTTATACCACAAAACCTACTTGAAAATTAAGAAAGCAAATGACTATAAAGAAAATCTTTATAAAATTGAGTGACTAGCAGTCCTATTTTTCCCCCAGTTAATCACATTTAAATTTTCGATGAATTGTATAAAATCCCACTTACACCAAGCAATTTAGAAATAACTAAGTCAGCATGAAGTTATAGGAAAAAAGTTTAATATTTTTCAATAGCATTATGCTTCTAAAGTATAATCATATTACATGCTATTAATAATATCCATAACAACAAGGCAAAATAAGGATCAGAGCAGAAAAAATAAAATACTCTTTTACAAATTATATTATTATATAAAAGCCATAAATATACTTAGGAAAGGGCAGCCAAAGTATGTTAGGTAATTGAATAGCTGAGATAGAAGTTCAAACCATATGAACTCTAATAAGAATTTCAAGGTTAAGGGTTGTATTTTTATCATGTCAGAGACCCAGCAAAGTCTGGGGAAACGAAACAATTTATTTGCTTCACAGTGACGAATTCCAAGACCTTGAATGATCTTCATTGTGTTGAGACTTACACTTCTGAGAGAAAACTATCTTAAACGTTTTCGTATTCATGTTATTCTCAAATTTTGAAACCCAAGAGACAGATTCATGAGCACTGAGAGAATAATTTCTATGGGCAAATAATTACACTACAAAAGCGTTAAAACCAAAATGAAACCAAAAACACCCCAAACTTCCTGTTATAGTGTCAATTCGACTCATGGTGACTATCTACTGTGAGGTTTCCAAGTCTGTAAATTGTTACAAAAAGAGAATGATCATCTTTTCTCTGAAGAGCAGCTTGTAGGCTTAACTTTTAAATTAACTCCCTCCCCCCAATTAATTTTTCAGTTAGTAGCCAGACAGGTCACCAGGGCTTCTTGCTAAAAAAAAGTGATTAATAATTAAATACAAAATGAGGAGATTTTTAACTGAAACAGAAGCTATAAGGAAGAACATAAGATGCTGTAAAAGAATGAAGCAAAAATAATTTTTTAGGGAAAAAAATCATTTTGGGGGTCCTAAAAATACCATATGCTCAAGAAATGATTATAAAGAAATTACGTATATAGAGATTTTGCAGTTTGGATAGTATTACAATATGTTATAGAAAGAAGTGGAAACAAAACCAAAATCAAACTCATTGTCTTGCCCTTAACTCATGGTAGTCGCATGGATGACAGAAGAACTGTGATTTTTATGGAAGCAGACCACCAGGCCTTTCTTCCACAGTGCTAATGGTTCAGTTCAATCCACCAGCCTTCTGGCTTGTGTTTGAGCACATTTTGAACTTTCCAGAGACCTGAGGAAGAATTATAGCAGGAGGAAATTTGTAGTAAAAGGCATCAGCCAAGAGATAAAATTGGAAACATTCAAATTGATCATGATTTGTGCAGACTGGCCATAATTAGGAAAACCGAAGCATTGTTTAGAGACAATGATAGAAGTAAATTAAGACTGCATTGTGGTCACATTCCTTGTAGGATAACAGACCTTCCTCAAATCTGCCTAGTAAATGTTCCATTAAAATAAGCAAAATTCTAAGCAATAGGTTAGATCACCTTGGATTCTCTACTCCTGCCCTACTCCTTCCCCTGCTCTATAGTGAAGAAATAAACCATCACGAACAGGGAATTCTCAATCCAGCTCACAGAAGAGGATCAGCACAATCTTCAATCCAAACTCACAGCTTTAACTAGAGATTTTCCAAAATGGCTCATTCCTAACGTCTTTCACTGGGCTCAGAAAAAGTATATATATAAAATCCTGATAATTTCTTTCCTTTCTTTCTAAATGTATATTGTTGTTTTATACCATCGAGCTGGTACTGAGTCATAGTTGAGCCTCCAGTACAGTTTCAGAGGCAGTGAACTGGACAGAAGTTTTTTGATTGCTGATGGATTTGACCATGAGCCTTTGGGTTGACAGCACAATTTCTTAACACCAGATCACCAGAAGACAAATTATATAGGTTATTGATAAGAAATTATGATGGTTCTCAGTTGCAGTATAAAAGGTTTCCAGTTTTTTAAACTTATTTGGTTTAGTCTATGCGGGCTATTTTCTTCCTTCTAAAGTTGAAGTTTTGGTGTTGCTGTTGAGAGTTGCCATCAAGTCAGCTATGACAACAGTTATCCTGTAAACAACAGATTTGACACTTACCTTGCCCTGACAAATCCTCATGATCTCTGTCATGTTCAAGTTCATTGTAGTTATCACCTCATTAATCCATCTCATAGAAGGTCTTCCTTTCTTTTGCCAACCCTCTACCTTTCCCATTCCTGATATCACACTCTTCTTCATAGAGTCCAGCTTCATTTGTTCAGCATATATATTGAAAAGGTAAAGAGAAAAACCATAGTCCTGATGCACACTATTCTTTTTTTAACTTTTTTAAATTTTATTTTAATAATTTTAATGAACATTTAAAGAGATTTTGGATTTCCATTCATTCATTGTTGCACTTTTCTCCCTGCCCAGCCCTCTTCCCCCACCCCCAGTTTGATCCTCTCTTTGAAAAAGTAAAAGAAAAATTCTTTCTTTGGTATACAATCCCCCCGCACCCTTCCCACCACACCAGGTACACTCCACTATGCAATTCTGGACTCTTTATGCACACCATTCTTAAATTTAAACTATGCAATGTTCCATTTTCCTATATAGACAACAGTCTAGGTATAGGTTTTATATGAATATAATTAAATGTTCTGTAATTTCCATTCTTTTAAATGCTAGCCATAATTTGATATGATCCACACAGTCAAATGCCTTTGCATAGTTCATAAAACATAAATAGAAATTCTTCTGGTAATCTCTGCTTTCAGCCAGATTCATCTGACATTGTTGCTGTTATGTGCCATTGAGTTGCTTGCGACTCATAGTGACCTTATGCACAAAAGCCCTAATTCCTGCTCTACCCTGTACCAACCTCACTGTCTCTGACACACCCACTTCCATTACCCCAATCACTAAATCAATCCATCTCATCGAGGGTCTTCCTCTCTTGCACTGTTCCTCCACCCTCCCAAACATGATGACCTTCTCCAAGGACTGGTCCTTCCTTGCAACATGCCAAAAGTATGTTAGACGGAGCTTCAGAATCCTGGCCTCCAAGGAGCAGCCAGGTTTCACCCTCCCCAGGATGAATCTGTTGTTCTTTTAGCAGTCTATGGTATATTCAACAGTCTTCTCCAGTATCACAACTCAAAGGCATCAATGCTCTTTCTATCATCCCTAGTCATTGTCTAGCTCTTTGATGCATAGCACGCAATTGCAAAGACTATGGCCTAGATCAGGCACACCTTAGTCTCCAGCCAGATGTCATTGATCTTCAGTACTCTGGAGAGGTTCCTGATAGCTGATTTTCCCAGTGCAATTTGTCTCTTGATTTCCAGGCTGCTGGTACCAAGAGTGCTGATTGTGGAACCAAGCAAACTAAAACTGTTAACAGTCTCAATCTCTTCATCATCCATAATGATACTCCCAATTGGCCCTGTGGTGAGAATCTTTGTTTTCTTGATGTTAAGCTTCAATCCATATTGAAGGCTGAAGACTGTGACCTTCTGCAGCAAGTGCTTCAGGTCCTCTTCAGTTTCAGCAAGCAGGGTTGTGTCATCCTCATACAGCCCAGTGTCCTGAATAATCTGTTCTGAATACAGATTGAAAAGGTATGGAGACAGAATACAGCCCTGGCGAACACGCTTCCGGATTTTGAATCATGAAGTGTCTCCTCGCTCTCTTCTGATGACTGCCTCTTGGTTCAAGTATAGGTTTCACAGAAGCACAATCAAATATGGGATTCTCATTCTACACAGTCAACCAGTTTCTTGGGATCTAAACCCAGTTTTAACCCCTAGCAGATTTTTGTCAATGTACTGTTCTTACTGCTTTTGAAGGATCTTCAGTGATACTTTGCTTGAATATGATATTAATGATATTGTTCAGTAATTTCCCTTTCCTGTCGGATCACCTTTCTTTGGAATAGGAACAAATATGGATTTCTTTCAGTCAGGCACCCAGGCAGCTGGCATCAGGATCTCATCCATTTCCTGTGTTAGTTAGGTACATGACCATGACACACCTTGCTGCAGAAAGAACCTGAAACATTTACTGCAGAAGATCAAAAACTTCAGACTTAAATATGGATTATATTGCAAACATCAAGAAAATAAATATTGTCTCCACTTGGTGACATCATAATAGATGGAGAAAAGATTGAAACTGTCAACAATGTCAAATTGAATACACCATCAACATCCAGAGTCAATCAACATAGTCCAGAGATCAAAATCAATAGCATTCCAGAGATCAGGAAACATATTACATTGGGGAAGTCTACTGACAGGGACCTCTCCAAATTACTGAGGAGCAATTTTGTCTCTTGATTCAGTCCATGGGCTTTTCAATCACTTATTATGTATCTAAAAGATGGACAATGAATAAGAATGATAAAAGAAGAATTGATGTCTTTTAGTGCTGGTATTGGAGAAGAGTACTGAGTATCATATGAACTTCCAGTACAACAAACAGATGTGTCCTGAAGAAAGTGTAGCCAGGGTCCTTCTTGGAAGCAGAGATAGCCAAGCTTCAGCTGGTATATTTTGTGCTTAGGAGAGTCTATTCCTTGAAAAGGTATATCATGTTTGAAAATGATAAGTGAAAGAGAGGAAAGCTCTCAACGTGAATGACTGACACAGTGACTGAAGCAATGGGCTTCAGTATGTCAGATGATGAAGATGGTTCAGGATAGGATAGGGTTCAGATATGTTCATGGGTTGCAATGAGCCCTGTTCAATTCAATAGCATCTAACAATTACCTTTCCCAGCACAATGTTTCTAAGAACTGGATCCTCTTCAAAATATGACCAGAGTAAATAAAATGAAGTTTCATCATCCTTTCGAGTAAGGAGCTTTCTGGTTGCAATTCCTTGAAGACCAATTTGTTCTTGTTTTGTTTCCTCAAATCACTATTTTATTTATTTGTTCTTTTGGTAGTTCATAGCGTTTTAAGTACTCTTCACCAACACTACAATTCATACCACAAAATAACATCAATTATTCTTCCATCTTCCTTTTTCATTATCCAACTTTCATTAAATCTAGAAAGAATTGAAAATACTCTCGTTTGGATCAGGTGGATTTAGTTTTTAAAATGACACCCGTACTCTTTAGAACGTTGGAGAATCCTTGGCAGCAGATTTCCCCAATGTACCACCTGTTTTGATTTTTTGATCACTGCTAGCAACAATGATGATTAGCTGTTATTTGTGAATGCAAGTAAAATAAGAGTTGACAGTTTCAATAGTTTCTCCATCTGTCATGAAGTTGCTCATGGGTGCAGTGCTGTGAATTTTTGTTTTCTTGATGATAACACATATTGAAAGTTGTAGACTTTGATCTTTTGGAGTAAGTGCTTCAAAAGATCTTTGTGCAAGCAAGGTTGTGTCATCCTATTCACAGTCCAGGTTGATAGTGAATCTTCCTCTAAACATGATGCCACATTCCTCTTTAGATAGTCCAGTTTCTCTAATGGAAGGAATACATAGAGCCATAGTTGTTGTTGTGGTTGTTATGTGCCGTCGAGTCGTTTTCAACTCATAGCGACCCTATGCACAACAGCCCTAAACCCTGCTCTATCCTGCGCCAACCGCACCGCCTCTGACACAC
>NW_006399869.1:2973168-2984870 GCF_000299155.1 Elephantulus edwardii | reverse complement strand
ACATCTGCCAAGTCCCTTCAGAAAATATCTTCCATTGTCCAACCCATGATCTGACAGCTTGTATCTTAAGCTTTCTTGGCTTCTGTGATTCCAAAAACGTCAATTGCTGACATTTTTTTTTCTTTTGACCCGTGTCTCTTAAGTTTAGTTGTACTGTCTCCAAGGGAAGGTGACATGTCCTGTAGAACTCCTGTGTAGATCATGTTTTCCTTTCTGGCCCGAGGCCCGCCGGCTTTTCTGGGTACCTGAAAGATGCCTCTTTGCTGTTATCCGAGGTGACCTTCCCCAGTGCGCAGCTTCCTGTTTTCCCTCTGCGGCCGGTTTTTCCTGGCTTTTGCCTGAAAGATAAAACCCAGAGTCATAGTACCAAAACAATTAGTCGACACTGAGCCATTTTAAGAAGTGACATTTGATCAAAATGAAAAAGAAAACTGAAGGAAGAAGTCCAAACCGTGCTGAAGGCATTGGCACAAAATAAGGCTGAAAAAAAATTATGTAATACACAATTGAAGTGTATTGGGAAATAAACGCAACCCTGTCTCACTAGTCTGAACACAACTCTGCAAATAAGTAAAGGAGATAGATACCTGTTCAACTGACTGGAAGAGTTCTGTGTTTGTTATCCTTCCATAGAAAGATGATCCAACAGATTGTGAAAATTATTGAACAATATTATTAATATCACATGCAAATAAATCTTGCTGAATATAATTTTTAAATGGCTAGAAAAAATTATGCATAGGAAGCTGTCAGAAACTCAGAATTGAAAAATAATTATACCAATAGGGTTATCACTGTTGATATCAGATGCATCTTGGCTGAAAGCAGAGAATATAAAAAAGATGTTTATTTGTATTTTATTTGATTATGTAATGCTGTTTGTGTGAATTATCAATTATGGCTAACACTGAGAAGAATGAGAAATGAGAATCCTGGAACATTTAATTATGCTTATGCAAAACCTTACACAGTCCAAACTCCAGTTGTTAGACCAAGAACAAAAGCATATACCTCTCTCTAAGATGTTGAAGTGGTGGTTGTTGTTAGGTGCTGTCGAGTGGAGTATGACCCATAGCAATTTTATGAATGACAGATATGAACATTATCCTATTCTGTACCATCCTCAACACTTCCTGACAAACAGTTCATTGTGGCAGTCACTCTGGCTGTCTACCTTGTTGAGGCACTTCCTTTCCTTCTCCAACCTTCTGTCTTTCCAAACTTCATGTCCTGTTCAAGGAATAGTCTCTCCTAGTAACATATTCAAAGTCTGCAAAGGGTTATCTTTATCATCTTTGCCTTCAGGGATCCCTCTGGCTGCACTTTCTCCAAGAAATATTTGTTTGTTCTTTTGTCAGAACATGGGAAGTTTAATTCTTATCTCCAACACCGTAACTCAAAGGCACTCATTATTCTTCTGTCATCCTTATCCAGTGTCCAGCTCTCAGATGCATAGAAAGTGATCAGAAAGACCTAGAGAGGTCCCTGGTTGAGGACTTTCCCATTGTAATAAGTCTTCTGAGTTCCTGGCTGTTGGTACCCAAGGTATTGGTTGTGAATTCAAGTATGATGAAATTGTTGACATTTTCAATCTTTTCTCCATCTATCATGATATTGTCTATTGATCCAGTAGTAAGAATTTTTGTTTTCTTGATGTTGAAATGATATTCATAGTGAAGGCTGTATTCTCTGATCTTCTACACAAATGCTTCAAGTCCTCCTCCTCACTTTTAGCTAACAAGGTTGTACCAGCTGCATAACAAAGGTTACTGATGAGTCTTCATCTGATCTTGATGCCACATTCTTTTTCATAGAGTCTAGCCTCTAGAATAATTTTCTTAGCGTACAGATTTAATAGATATGGAGAAAGAATGTAACCCTGACACATTCAGTTCTTAATTTTAAACTATGTAGTGTTCCCTTGTTTTGTTCGTACAACAACCTCTTGATCTAGGTATAAGTTTCACAAAAAATTGAGATAGAGGGTGTTTAACAAACTTTAACTTCTTTGACACCTTGCCTTCAAAGTATATATATTCCTCGTAGATTAAACCTCACAGAAAACTGAGGTCATTTTAAGTCTGTGGCTAAAATTTAATGCTGTCAGTTCCAAAGAATGAATGAGAATTTCCATCGTGCGGTGCTCCTGGTTATAGAGCAAAGCATTTACCAAGTTTTTAATTAAATTAAGTCAAATTTTTCTTTCTTCCTCTGCCTCAGGTTATTTTTGATTGATTGCCATTTAGTTTATGGAGGTACTAGACACACATATAGAAAGGTCAGTCGAATAGTCTTAAATGTCTAGTTTTAACCACATTGACGTTATATACTCTAATTTCCATAGAAAGTATAGCTGGGGTGCTTCTTGGCAGCAAGGTTGAAGAGACTTCCTCACACACACTTTGAGTATGCTATCAGGAGATGGTAGAATTCAGAGAACATCTTGCTTGGAAAATTAGTGGGTCAAAGAAGAAAACTCTAAATGAGACTAATTGTCATAGTGACTTTAATAATTAACTTAAATATAGCCAAAATTATAGGATCAGGCAAAGTTTTGATCTGTTCACAGGCTTGCTATGAATTGGAGTCAATAGCATTTAAAATCTAAAATTTCCATAGGAAATAGAGGTCTTAACAAAATATCATTAATTTGGATAGTATTTTCTCTGTAAAGAAATAAAAATGTTAAATATGGAACATTTTCCATGTTTTAAAAGTGTTTTTTCCAGTGGGAACATTTGTTTGCACCAACCTTAGCAATTGTGTAAAGAAAAATATTATGACTAATCTGAGTTCAATGAGGAACTCTGCTTCATAAACTTCTCAATGGTTGATTTATCCAAAGTAGGATCCCAATGGAGCCCAATTCTGTTCTCACACAAGTGAGGTCTTCATGAGGCAATTCCACAGCAACTGTTTGGTTTTCAGGTTTTTTATCTATCTGTGATGTGATTCTAAAAGAAAATTAGTCCCATTATAAGGCTGTTGGTTATGAAGCAGAATTTTAAAAGTAATATGGATCCCAGCAAGACCATTTTTGGTAAGCTTGTAATTCATGAAGAATATGCGTTTTGGTATTATTCCAGATGATAAGAGTGGACTTACTTTTTTAAAACTTGCTTGAATAAGTAACTTCATTCTTATTTTTCCCTTTTTATAGCTTCCCTAATTGATGTGAATCAAATATAATCATTTACAAATAAAAGACACAATGAGTTACAGTCTCACTCCAATATCAGTAGCAAAATTTAACAGAACAGCAAAAAATAAATGTTGGAGAGGATGTAGTGAGTTAGGAACTCTTAAACATTGTTGGTGGAATTGTAATGTGGTACAACCACTCTGGAAGGCAGTTTGGTGCTTCTTCAAAGAGCAGAACATAGAAATGCCATTTGACCCAGCTATTCCACTGCTTGGAATATACCCTGAGAGAATGTTAACTGAGGCACAAAGAGAAACTTTTATACCAATGTTCATAGCAGTGTTATTCACCATTGCAAGATCATGGAAACAGCCCAAATATCCAATCACAATGGAACAGATTGAGAAATTATGGTACATTCACATGATGGTATACTATGCAGCATTCAAGAGCAATGATTTTGTAAATTATTACCTAACTTGTGAAGGACTGGAGAGTATTATGCTGAGTGAACTAACTCAATCCCACAGGGATAAATACTGTATAAAACCATTATTGTAGAATAAATATGAGGATCCAAGGTGAGGGGAGTGTAGAAGCAGAGGGGCGCGGATGTGCAGGGGTGTGGGTATTAATCATAGGGTTGCACAGTTCAATGAGGGGGGCATGAATGAATTGGGCAGGATCTTCTGTGAAAAATAATGTATTCAAATTTTGTAAATGTTATTGTTATGTGTCATCAATTTGCTTGCGACTCATAGCTACCCTATGTACAAGAGCCCTAAAAACTGTTCTACCCTGTGCCAACCTCTCCGTCTCTGACACACACATTCCTACCACCCCAGTCACAGAATTGACCCATCTCATCAAGGGTCTTCTTCTCCTGCGCCGTCCCTCCACTCTCCCAAACAAGATGTCCCTCTCCAAGCACCAGTCCCTCCTTACAACATGCCCAAAATATGTCAGACAAAGCTTTGTAAATAAATAAGTATATTTTTTAAAAAAAAGTACCCTCAATGAGATGAAGTGGCACAGTGACTTTAACAATGGACTCAAGATTGTCAAAGACAGTAACAATGACCCAGAACAGAGCCGGTTACAGATCAGTTGTATATAGGGTCATCATAGTCACAATTGATTTGATGGCACTTAACAACAGCAAAAAGTTGGAGTATGAAATGGAAATAGGTTGCTTTCTGAAACAGAACCCCTTGACATTGAAATCTTCTATGTTACTATAAGCCAGTGTAGAGCATATAGTTCTGATGTGGCAAGCAAGAACATTGGGAGCCACTCTCAAAGTCCTGGAACAGCTTGCTTCACTTTTGTCTCTCAGTTACCTGAGTCCTTGGAATTACATTAGAAAATCTTGATTGTGTATAATATCTCTGATTCAGCTCTGGCAATCAAGTACATAATGAGCTGAACTTCCAACAGAAAGGCACACAGTTCAAGGCCTGCTTGATCAGGCAGTTTGAGTCTGCTTCAGCAGGCAGTTTGAGGCTTTCTCTCTGAGAAAAAGATGGGTAATCTGTGTGATTTACAGCTTTGCATACTCACTGGAGGGTCAACTATGATTCAAATCTGTTTGAATAGCATTGAGATAAACAAAAAATGCTTAGTCTTTTAAAATACAAAGAATGAAATATGTATTTTTGCATGGATTACAGATCCAAGGTAATTTTTATCATAATATTATCATCATAGTCACTATCTTTGTTAAATTCTTAACTAACTTAATTGAATGTAACCATCAAGTACTTAGTCTTCAGATCTGACTTGAATCCAGATTTGAATCTCTGCTCTGTTACCTGAGTAGCTGTGTATTTGAACAGACTCTCTTTGGGTCTTATATTTCTTACCTGTAAAGTAAGAATGGTATTTATGGTACTTGACTCATAGGGTTGTTGTTGTTGTGATTGTGTTGTTGTTATGTGCCTTTTGAGTATCCTGTGACTCCTAGTGAATGACCTTATGCACAATAAATAGCTCTGAACACTGTCCTATCCTAAGTCAGTCTTACTGTCTGTGATACACATAACCCCGTTACTCCAGTCACTATTAATCCATCTCATGTAGGCCTTTCCTTTCTTTTGCTGTTCCTCCACCCTTCTAAGCGTGATATCCTTCTCCAAGGACTGGTCCTTCATGGAAACATGTCCAAAGTATGGGAGACAAAATCCAAGCTTCAAAATCCTAATTTTCAAGGAACACCTTAGTTTTACCCTCTCTAGGACATACCTGTGGGTTTTCTGTGGGAGTCTGTGGGAATGTTCAGTACTCTTCACCAGCATTACAACTTAATGATATCTATTCTTCTTTTGCAATCCTTAGTCCTTGTTCATCTCTCTGATGCATACCATGCAATTACAAACATCATGGCCTGGTCTGATGTGCCTTAGTTTCCAGACTGACATTGTTGCCCTTCAGCACTCTAGAGAGGTACCTGACAGCAAACTTTCCCAATGCAATTTGTCTTTTGATTTCCTGACTTGGCCAATGCCAAGAGTGTTGATTGTGGAGCCAAGCAAGATAAAATTGTTAACAACCTCAAACTCTTCTGAATCTGTCACGATGCTATCAATTAGCCCATTGGTCAATCTTTGTCTTCTTGATGTTGAGCTTCATCCATATTTGAAAACTGCAGTTCTTGACCTTCTGCAGCAAATGCTTCAGGTCCTCCACACTTTCAGCAAGCAATGTTGTGTTGTCTGCATAATGCAGGTTTTTGATAAGTTGTCTTCCAATTCTGATGCTATGTTTCTCCTCATAAAGCCCAGCATTCCAAATTATCTGTTCCATATATTGATTGAAAAGGTATGGAGACAGGACACATCTCTGACACACAACTTTCCCAATTTTGAACCATGGAGTGTTTCCTTGCTCTGTTCCAATGGCCTGTTCCTGGTCTATGTATAGGTTGTTCATGAGCACAGTCAGGTATTCAGAAATTCTCATTCTTCTCAATGTTAACCACAAGTTGTTGTGATCAACACAGTCAAATGTCTTTGCCTAGTCAATGGTAGTGAGGGAACACAGCTAGACATTCTTCTAGTATTCTCTGCTCTCTGCCAAGTTCCATCTGACATTAGCTGTGATGCCCCCAGTGCCATGACCTCTTCAAAACCCAGCTTGTATTTCTGGTAGTTCTCTGTCAATGCACTGTTCTAGTGCTTTTGGGATAATCTTCAGAAAGATCTTGCTTGAATGTCATATTAGTGATATTGTTGAGTAATTTCTATACTCTATTAGATCATTTTAATTGGGAATATGAATAAATATGGATCTCTTACAGTCAGTTGGCCAGGTGGTTGTCCTACAAATTTCTTGGCACAACCTGGTAAGCACCTCCAGGGCAGCATCTGCTTGTTGAAATATATCAGTTGGGGTTTTGTTTTATACCAAGTCCTTCAGAGCAGCTTGAACTTTCTCTTTTATCACCATTACTTCTTAATCATATGTTGTTTCATAAAATTCTTCTGTGTCAGCCAGTTCTTTTTGGTGCAGCTTCCTGGATAACTCCATATTCTGCTTATATCATCTGTATGTATTGCCCCTTGAGGTTTGAATTTGTTCTCTAGTCCCTCCAGCTTAAGAGATGCTGAGCAAATTAGTCTTTTTGGTGTGTTGTTGTTGTGGTTGTTAAGTGCCATTGTGTCATAAGCGACTCATAGTGACTCTGTGAACAAAAGACCTGGACACTTGTATAACTTCCGTCCTTTCTCCAGGTTCATAGGGTTTCCAGAGGCAAATTACTTCGGAAGTGGATGCCACTCCTGCTTCCAAGCTTGTTTTAATTGAGGAGCTCGACCACACTGTCCACCATGCTTAACCATTCTCGAATTTGACTCCTCAGCATCACAGTGTTCCACAGAAACCACGAGCTTCCTCTCTGTACAGCAAGTGGTAGGCTCATAACAATGTCTGGTACAAAGGAAGCGTATCAATATTACTGTGTTTTTTTTGCTACCGTTGGTCAATTCTACGTCATGAAAGCCATATGTGTTCAGAGTAGAACTGATTTGTAAGGTTTTCAAGGTTGTGATCTTCTAAAACCAGATCCTCCAACCTTCTGTCTGGTAGTTCAGTGCTTAAATGTTTATACCATTTAGAGACAGTATACATATATTAATTTTTGTTTCTGTGTTACATCTGATGGTCCAAAATATAAACATCTTACACAAATATTGAGAGTCAAACCCATTCCTACTCTTATCAGAACAATATGCTGCACTAAAATACAACTCTATATTGACTTTTTTAAAAAATTTAAATTAAAATTATTATTTACTCTTTGATCCCAGGGCATTTTATACAATATTTATTATTAGACTAGACTATTTTATGTCAAGTATTATGAGTATCTTTCTTTGCAGTATTCATTACTAAACTCTAATTTCAGAACAAAATTGTGACACATTTATCTTTGCATTACTAGTGGCTAATAAAACCAAATGATAAGTAATGTTTTTCAGTAAACATTTGGTAAATCAACATTATATTCAGGAATTTAAAAATAATAAATACACTAAAAAGTCTACTTTTTCTACCTCTTTAAGTCATATTTTTTAGTTTACATATATTTTTTATTGTTGTTGTTAGATGCTGTCGAGTCAAGTAGGACTCATAGCAAGCCTATGAACAAAAGATCTGAATCCTTTCTATCCTGTGCCATCCTCAAACAAGAGCTCATTGCAGTAGTCACCATGTCAGTCCACCTGGTTGAGGGTCTTCCTCACCTTTGCTGGCCCTCCCCCTTCCCAGCATCATGCCCTTCTCCAAGGAATACCACCTCCTAGCAATATGTCCAAAGTCTGTGAGGTGAAACTTCATTCTTGCCTTTAATGAGCATTCCAGGTGCTGCACCCTCTCCAAGACATATCTGTTTGTTCTGCTGGCTGTCCATAGTATGTTCAGTACTCCTCTACAATACCACAGTTCAAAGATGTCAATTTTTTTCCCCCTGTCATCCTTATTAATTGTCTAGTTCTCAGATGAACATTAAGTAATTGGAAAGACTATGGCCTGAATCAGACAAACTGATATCACTACACCTCAATAATTTGAGGTGGTCTCTTCCTGCAGATTGTCCCAGTCCAATGTGTCTCCTTATTTCTTTACTGCTGGTACCAAGGGTGTTAACTGTAGAGTCAAATAAAATGAAGCTGTTGATAGTTTCAATTTCCTCTTCATCTATCACTGCCTATGAGTCCAGTGGTAAGAAATCTTTGTTTCCCTGACATTGAGAGGCAATCCATACTGAAGTCTACATTCTTTGATCTTCTGCAATGAGTATGTATTAATTCTTAGCATATCTTTAGAAGAACATTGCCAAAGCAGCTTAATATCTAGGGACAAAAGAAAAATATATGTTTTAAAAGCATTACTTCTTGTATTTAGTCATAGTATTCTACTTAGCAAATGTCATTATGACTCCCAGGATGATAAATTTATCTCATTACTTAATCAATGGGACATATTTTCCACTGTCTAATAAGCCTATCTTCCCAGTAATTGTGATCTTGAAATCTTTAGATAGTTAACACTAATTTAATCAAGGCTGTGACTATTCTCAAAAAAATGATGAAATTGAAATAAACATATACTTTTTTTGTGCAAAATAGTCTCAGTTAAGGAACAAGTAGAACATTAATACAGCAAGCCTTATTAACATTATTCAAATATTCTCATGCTTATTTGTGGCAATTTTATGTTTTATATAAGTTGTATGTTGTTTTTGTACTGTTGTTGAATGCCTTTGAGTTGAGCACAACTCATAGCAACTCTATGAACAAAAACTATCGACATTTATCAAAGTTCATAGAGTTTCCAGAGGCAAGTTCCTTAGGAATTGAACAACACTTCTGCTTCCAAACCTGTCACAGAATGTTATTGGTTGAGTTGCCTGAAATGCATAGCGACCCTAAGTACAGAAGCTCTGAAACTTTTTCTGTCCTGAGCTCATCTCACTAATTCTGACACACCAACTCCCATTGCCCCAGTTTCTGTCTCAATCCATCTCTTCCAGGGTTTTCCTTTTCTGTGCTGCCCGTCTACCCTTCGCGACATGATGTCCTTCTCCAAGGACCAATCTCTCCTGGTCACATTCCCAAAGTAAGTGAGGCAAAATAGTTCTTCCTATACACAAGCACAAATACCCTGAATACTAAAGAATTTCAAACAACTGAGAATGAGAGAGTGGTGACTTCCTCATTAGTACAAGACAAACAGGAGGAATATTGGAGCAGTGTCAGAGATACCGGATGATGTGAAATAGTTCAGAACTGCAATTAAGTTCTATCATTATCCCAGATCATTTATCCTTCACAAATCACTCACATCTTCAAATCAAAAAAAGCTGTAAAATGCTCAAGCCTTTTGACATGCAAATTCATTTTTACAAGCCCATGAGTCTACTTTCTTGATTAAGCTA
Organism: Elephantulus edwardii; assembly: GCF_000299155.1. NCBI lineage: Eukaryota > Metazoa > Chordata > Mammalia > Macroscelidea > Macroscelididae > Elephantulus > Elephantulus edwardii. Next base: position 2,975,295 of record NW_006399869.1, on the reverse strand, counting down.
TTGAACTTAGCCTTCAATTTCTCATCAAAAGAAAGATATGCTTAGTGGATAATTAAAATAAAAGCCAATTCAAAGGTCAGAAAATATAAACAGATTACATGACCAAAGACTGCATGATGATTATTTTCAAAAATGAGATTGGAAAAAATATTTTACAAGCTCTACATCAAATGTTTCCATAGTGCCTATAATGTGAGCATCAGAGTAGAATATATTGTCCTAATTTTCTGATTCTGAAAATATCAAAGCATATTTCAATCTTTCTCTAATTGCATTAAGAACATCTGATGTCAGGGACCTCTCTAGAGTGCTGAAGAGCAAGTAATTCAGTCTAGGTGCACCTCATCGAGGCCATAGGCTTCCCAATTACTTGCTATGCATCACAGAGTTGGATGAAGGCCAAATATTGTAGAAGAAGAATTGATGACTTTGAGTTGTGAAAAAAGAAAAAGAGTATTGAACATACTATGGACTGTCAAGAGAACGAAGAGGTTTGTCCTGGAAAGGTAAAAACCAAGCTGTTCCTTGGAGGTAAGGATTTTGAAGCTCCTTATAATATACTTTGGGCATGCTGCCAAGAAGATGTCATACTTAGAAAACGGAGGGGCAGCACAGGTAAGGAAGACCCTAGAGAAGATGGATTGACACGGTAACTGGGGAAATGAGAGTAGGTGTGTCAGAGACAGTGAGATTGGCTCTGGATAGGGCAGAGTTCAGAGCTATTGTGTATAGGGTTGCTATGAGTTAGTTGTTTTGACAGCATATAACAACAATGACAATCATTGTTTATTAGTCCAGTGGTGAGAATTACTGGCCGCAGCTTAAGAAACTGACAGCAGTGCAAGGCATTCAGAATCACAGAAGCCCTGACGACTTGAGACCTAAGCCATCATATCAAGGGCTACTTAGGGAGAGAGAAGCGTTGAATGGTGTAGGCAGGGGTGGTAGGGGATTCTCGTGGAGCAGGGAAAAGACACACGTGCCAAGGGCAAGGAGCAGCATGAATCTATTGGTTGCTTCTAAAGTGGGAAATGTCTTTCACTTGTTCCTCTTTGTAAAATGTTGGTCTGTCAGATACTGTTCTAAAGCTGAGTATTCAAAATAAGACAGACTGGGAAGAAGGATTGGACATCCAGTTCCAAATAATAGGCTTTCAAAATAACTGTATAATACTTAGATTAGCAGATATAGCAACTGAGGTGGAACCCTCAATATGGAAAAACAAAGGAGGAGGAAAAGTTGTAAACAGACACAAGTGATTGGAACATGATATGTGAAAAGCATGAATGTATGAAAATTGGGCATTGTTAAGAGAAAAATGTTGTTATTGTTGTTGTTATGTACCATAGAGTCATCTGTGGCTCATAGCAACCCTATGTACAATAACTCTAAAGCCTGTGCTGTCCTAAACAAGACTCACTGACTCCAACACACCCCACTTCCCTAGAAATTGTATCATCCCATAACATTAGAGTCTTCCTCTCTTGTACTATCCCTCCAACCTTCCAAGCATGATGTCCCTCTCTGAGGATAATGTCACTTCTGGCCAAATGCCCAAAGTATGTGAGATGGAGCTTTAAAATCCTAGCTTCCAAGGGAAAATTTGACTTCATTCTTTCCAAAATAGATTTACTTGTTTTCTTGGAAGCCCATAGTATGTTCTCTTCTTCAGCACCAAAATGCATGAATATTGGCATACTAGTTATTGGCAACATGAGATGGAATGGCATAGGGCATTTTGAATCAGATGATCATATGATCTACCATGCTGGAGATAAAAGGTGAGGAAAAATGGGGTTAATTTCATAGTTAAAAAAATCATTTCTAGATCTACCTTAAGCTAGAATGTTGTGAGTGACAGGATAATATCCAGACACACTCAAGGAAATCTAGTGAATACCACTATCATGCAAATATATGCACCAACAACCAGAGAATCATATGCAAATTCGACCTAAAGCTAAAGAAAATAAAATCCACAGAAACCAAAATTTGATCTTGAGCCTACATCACTTGAATTTAAAAGGCATCTCATCCAGTTTTTCTCAGTATTATATTTTAGGGCATTATTTTTATCGTAGGAGTATGCAATGAGGGTTGTAGAGTGGATTATATTTGGGGCTAGGG
>NW_006399869.1:2965019-2971128 GCF_000299155.1 Elephantulus edwardii | reverse complement strand
AGCGTCTGATTGTTGAAATAAATCAGTTGGTATGCTGTCAAATCCTGGAGCCTTGTTTTTTGCCAATTCCTTCATAGCTACTTGAACTTCCTCCTTCATCACCATAGGTTCTTGCTCATATGTTATTTCATGAAATTCCTCTGTGTCAGCCAATTCCTTCTGATACAATGACTTTGTGTACTCCTTCCCTCTTCTTTTTACACTTACTGGATCATTCAACATTCTACCCAAACTTTCTTTAAGTATTGCCACCCGTGGCTTGAATTTGTTTTTCAACTCCTTCAGTTTAAGAAACGCTGAGCAAGTTCAGCCCTTTTGATTTTCTGACTCCAACTCTCTGCACATTTCATTATAGTATCTTGCTTTGTCATCCGAGCTGCCTTTTGAAATTTTCTATTCAGCTCTTTGATTTCTTGATTTCTTTCTTTAGCTTTGGCTTCTTGGCACTCAAATGCAATACTCAGAGTCTCATCTGACAACCATCTTGGTCTTTTCTTCTTCTTTAGCCTTCTAATGATCTTTTTCATTCTTCATGGACAATTTTCTTGATATCCTCCCAGAGCTCTTTTGGTCTATGCTCATTGGTGCTATAGGCCTCAAACCTGTTCCTGAGATGGTTTTGAAATTCAAGTGGGACAGACTTAAGATCAAATCTTGGTTCCCGTGGACTTGACTTAATTTTCATCAACTTCAGCTTGAATTTGCATATGAGAAGTTGGTGGTCTGTTCCACAATCAGCACCCACCCTGGTTTTCACTGCTGATATTGAGCTTCTCCAACAAATCTTTCTACAAATGTAATCTATTTGATTCCTAATGATCTAGGAATAATTAAGAGAAGATACAATGAGAATACATAGTCACTGTAAAAAAAATAATTGGGTGACAGAGAAAAATTTAATGAAATAACATATAAGCAAGAGCCTGTGGTGATGAAGGAAGAAGTTCAAGCTGCTCTGAAGGAATTAGGGGAAAAATGGCCCCAGGTATAATGGCATGCCAAATGACATATTTCAACAAACAGACACAGTCCTCGATGCACTCACTGATTTGTGCCAAAAATCTGGAGGACAATAACTCGACCAACTGACTGGTAGAGATCCATACTTTTCTCATCTCAAAGAAAGATGCAAAAATTATGTATCAACATCATTAATATCACATACAAACATGATTCTGCTGAAAATTATTCACAAACAACTGGAACAGCAAGCACATCAACAGAGAACTGCCAGATGTGCAGGCTGGGTTTAGAAGAGATTGTGGTACTAGAGATATTGTAGTTAATGTTAAAAGGATCTTAGCTGAAAGCAGAGTACCAGAGAAATGTCAATCTATGTTTCATTGACTATGCAAAGACATTTAACTGTGTGGATCATAACAAACTGTGGATAACTGAGAAGAATGGGAATCCCAGAACACTTGGTTGTACTTATGCAAAACCTATACTTGGACCAGGAGCCAGTCATCAGAACAGAGAAAGGAAACACTGCATAGTTCAAAATCGGAAAGGGTGTACACCAGGGATTTGTCCTATCTCCCTACCTTTTTAATCTATAAGCAGAAAAGATCATCCAGGAGGCTGAGCTAGGAAGAGCAATGAGGCATCAGGATTGAAGATAGACTCATCAACAACCAGCGTTATGCAAATTACACAACTGCTTGCTGAAACTAAGGGGGACCTGAAGCACTTGATGCAGAAGGTCAAGGACTGTAGCATTAAATATGAATTGAAGCTCAACATCAAGAAAACAAAGGTTCTCACCACTGGGCCAATTGGAAGCATCATGACAGATGGTGAAGGGATTGAGATTGTTAACAGCTTCAGCTTGCTTGGCTCCACAATCACTCTTGGTACCAGCAGCCAGGAAATCAAAAGATGAATCACACTGGGAAAATCGGCTGTCAGGGAACTCTTCAGAGTACTGAGGAGCAATGATGTCAGTTTGGATACTAAGGTGAGCCTGATCCATGCCATAGTGTTTGCAATTGCTCTCTGTACATCAGAAAGCTGGACAAGGGCTAGGGATGATAAAGAACTGATACCTTTGAGTTGTGGTGTGGAGAAGAGCATTGAATAGTCTGCTAGGAGAACAAACAGGTTTGTTTTAGAGAGGGTGAAGCCAGGCTATTCCTTGGAAGCAAGAATTCTGAAGCTTCATCTAACATACTTTGAACATGTTTCAAGGAGGGACCAGTCCTTGGAGAGGGATGTCATGCTTGGGAGGGGAGAGGGACAGCACAAGAGGAAGACTCTCAATGAGGTAGATTGATTCAGTGACTGGGGTAATGGAGGTAGGTGTGTCAGAGACAATAAGATTGGGAAAGGATAGAGCAGGATTTAAAGTTGTTGTACATAGGGTCGTTATGAGTCCCAAGCGACTGGATGGCACATAACAACAACAGCAATGTTGTGATGAAATTGTATTGAAAGCTGTAGTCTTTGATCTGCTGCAACAAGCATTTCAAATCCTCCTCAGCAAGCAAGACTGTGTCATCTGTATATCACAGGTTATTTATGACACTTCTTCCAATTCCTAGTCAAAATTCTTTTTCATGGAGCACAGCTTATTGAATGACTTTTTCAGCATAGAGATTAAATAGGCCTGGAGGAATAATATAGCCCTATGCACACCTTTCCTGATTTTAAACCAGGCAATGTTCCCTTGCTTCATTGGACAACTGCAACTGTAGAACAGATCATCAATAACTCATATTTAAGTTCAAATTGGAGCTGAAGAAAATTAAAACAATCCCGTAAGAATCAAAGTATGACACTGAATCTATCCTACCCAAATTTAAAAATCATCTCCAAAATAGGTTAAGGCATTGAATACTAATGATCAAAGACCAGATGAGTTATATCAAAGATATAATCCATAAACAAGCAAAAGCTTATTACAAAGATGTTTGTTATTATTAAGCACTGTCAAGTCAAGTAACACTCATAACTACATTATGAACAATCAGTCTGAGTCGGGACCCATCATGTGCCATCCTCAAAATCTCTAACAGACACATTCAACATTATTGTTGTAGTCCCTGTGTTAAATTACTTGTCTGAAGGTCTTTCTCTCTTTCACTGTCCCTCCACTTTTCCAAGTATTAAGGCACTCTGGCAGGAATAATCTTTTCTAGCAAGGTGATTTATTCATGGAAAATACCTTTTATAAGACGTATAAACATGGACAATACACATGGATTTAACCTGATGGTATACTCGAGAACCAGATTGATTACATCTGTAGAACGACTCATTGGAGAAGTTCAGTATCAACAGTGAAAACTAGACCAGGTGCTTACTGTGGAACAGACCATCAAATATTCATATGCAAGTTCAAATTAAAGCTAAAGGAGGTCAAACCCACAATAATCAAATCTAATCTTGAGTCTATCCCACTTGGATTTAAAAATCAACTCAGAAACAGGTTTGAGGCCTTGAACACAAATGAACAAAGACCTGTGGGAGGATATCAAGAGTATGACCCATGAAGAATACAGTCGCTACAAAGACAGAGGAGGAAGAAAAGACCAAAATGGATGTCAGAAGAGACTCTGAATATTACACAAGAGAGCCCTGAAGCCATGCAAAGGGAAGAAATCAAGAAGTTAAGGAGCTGAATAGACATTCAAAGGGCAGCTCAGAAAACAAAGCAAAGTATTATAATAAAATGTGCCAAGAACTGGAGTTCGAAAATCAAAATAGCCATACTTGCTCACTTGATATTTCTTAAGCTGAAGAACTAAAGAACAAATTCAAGCCTCTAGTTGCAATATTTAAGTTGCTATGGGTAGAATTTTGAATGATTTAGGAAGTATTAAAAGGAGATGGAAGGAGTATACAGAGTCACCGTACCAGGAAGAATTATCTTACACTGAAGAATTTCAAAAAAACAACATACGATCAAAAGACAATGGTGATGAAGGAGGAAGTTCAGGCTGCTCTGAAGGACTTAGAAAGAAAATAATAATAATAAAGCCCAGGAATTAATGAAATACAAGTTGTCATATTTCAACAAACAGATGCTGCCCTGTACATGTTCACCAGACTGTGCCAAGAAATCTGGAGGAAAACTGCCTGACCAACTCACTAGAAGAGGTCCATATTTATTCTCATTCAAAAAACAGGTGACTCAACAGTGTGGAAATTATCGTACAGTATCATTCATATCATATACAAGCAAAATCCTGCTGAAAATTATCCAAAAACGAATGGAGCAGTACATTGACAGAGAACAACCAGAAATACAAGCTGGGTTTGGAAGAGGCCGTGCCAGTAGAGAGATTATTGCCAATGTAAGATGGATCTTGGTAGAAAACTACGAGTACCAGAGGGATATCTGTGTTTCAATGACTATGCAAAGGAATTTGATTGTGTTGATCACAATAAATTGTGATTAGCCTAGAGGAGAATGTGAATCCAGAACACTTGATTGTACTTTTGCGAAATCTGTACTTGTATCAGGAAGCAGTCCTCAGAACAAAGCAAGGAAACACTGCATGGTTCAAAATTGGGAAAGAGTGTGTCAGAAATGTGTCCTGTCTCCATATGTTTTCAATCTATATGGAGAACAGACCATTTGGGAAGTTGAGCTTTATGAGAAAGAATGTGGCATCAGCATTGGAGGAAGACTCATCAACAACCTATGTTATGTAGGTGACACAACCTTACTTGCTGAAACTGAAGTACTTGCTGCAGAAGATCAAAGGCTATAGGATTGAAGCTCAACATCAAGAAGACAAAGATACTGAAAAAAAGGAAAAGAAAAGAAGAAGAAGACAAAAATTCTCACCTTTGGGCCAACTAGCAGCACCATGATAGATGCAGAAGAGATTGGGGTTGTTAACAGTGCAGCTTGCTTAGCTCCACAATCAACTCTTGCTTGCCACCAGCAATCAGGAAATCAAAAGATGAATTGCATTCATTAAATCTGCTATCAGGGACCTTTCTAGAGTACTGAGAAGCAATGGTTTCAGTGTGTAGCCTACGGTGCACATGATCTTACAATTACTTGCTATGTGTCAGAGAGCTGGACAGTGACTAAGGATGATAGAAGAACTGATGCTTTCGAATTGTGGTGCTGGAGAAGAGTCTTAAACATACCATAAACCACCAGGAGAACAAGGTGATCCGTCTTGGAAAGGGTGAAATCAAGTTTCTCCTTGGAGGCTAGTTTTTGAAGCTCTGTCTCACATACTTTGGGCATGTGGCCTTGGAGAAGGCCATCATGATTGGAAGGGTAGAGGGATAACGCAGGAGAAGATCCTGGATGAGATGGATTGATACCGTAATTAGGGCAATGGGTATAGGTGTGTCAAAGTCAGTGAGTCTGGCTCAGGGTAAGGCAGACTTTAGAACTATTGCATAGGGTCCCTGTGAGTCACAGGTGACTTGACAACACATAACAACAACTGGAACATCAAAGTATGAGAGACAAAGCTTCATTATCTTTGCCATGAGATATTCAGCACTCTTCTCGAACACCACAATTCAAAGGCCTCAGTTTTTCTTCTGTCATCCTTAGTCATTTTCCAGCTCTCAAATGCATAGCTAATGAATTAAAAGACCATGATCTGAACCAAGTGAACCTTAGCATCAAACTGATATTATTAGTCCTTAATAATTTGGAGCGGTCCCCAAATGCAGACTTTCACAGTACAATATGTCTCCTTATTTCCTGACTGCTGGTGCCAAAAGTATCATTGTGGTTCTGAATAAGAATCAGTTATTGACAGTCTCCATCCTTTCTGCATCCACCCCGATGTTGCCTGTAAGTCCAGTGGCAATGATTTATTGATTTTTTTTTTTTGGTTTGGGTTTTTGTTGTTGTTGTAATTTATATTGGTTTGCCTACAAAGTTTGTACACATTGTGTTTCATACTATTTTTCATTCACCTTCTGCTTCATACAATCATTCACATTCATTTGTTGTTGTTGTTGTTGTTATGTGCCGTCGAGTCGCCTGCGACTCATAGCGACCCTATTTACAACAGCCCTAAACTCTGCTCTGTCCTACGCCAATTGCACTGTCTCTGACACTCCCATCCCAATTATCCCAGTCACTGAATCAATCCACCTCATAGAGGGCCTTCCTCTCCTGTGCTGTCCC
>NW_006399869.1:2952466-2961919 GCF_000299155.1 Elephantulus edwardii | reverse complement strand
AATCAATGACTTATTCATAGCAAATACATTTTTTAAGAGGCATAAACGCAGGTTATATACCTGGATTTCACCTGATGGCATGCATAGGAATCAGATTGATTACATATATGGAAAGAACCGCTGGAGAAGCTCAATATCAGCTGTGAAAACTAGGCCAGGAGCTGATTGTGGAACAGACCACCAACTACTCATGTGCAACTACTACTCACATTCATTAGGTGGTATTTTTTTAATGGCAATCATCATTTTATTTTCTCTATAAAATCCAATTCTAAACCACCACCCTGTTAAGCTGCTCACTTATCAAAGTCAGTGTTGAGTTCCTATCCTCAGATCTTAGGGATCTGCTCCATCAGTGAGTTACACTGGTCCCATTGGAAAGCCACTTTAGGAGAAGCTAGAAGCCCCAGTGACCCAGTTGCCCTAGAAATTTTATTCCTTTTGAGTCCTTACTCCTTCACACCGTTGGTCACGGCAGGCCTGTTTCTGTTCTAACACAAAATAAATTCCAGTCACACCCAGAAACACACACCCTGTCTTTCCTTTCTGGATCTTCCATCAACCTAAGTTTTCTGAAATGGAACACACACCCATAATCAAATAGTCTTAGTTTTCTAAGATTGCAGTAACAAAACAGCACAAAGAAGCTTGCCGTAAACAACAGCTGTCTATTGTTTCTCAATTCTGGAGGCTTGAATTCCAAATCAAGGTATTGGTTGTACTGTTTCTTTCTGAAAGCCTTGAGAAATTCGAAATGAATTTCAGGATTCTCCTACCTGCTGGTAACTCTGAAAAATTCCAAGAATTACAGGATTCCCCTAGCTTCTGGTAACATTCACGCATCCTTTGGCTTGCAGCTGTCTGAAAATAGGTTGAAAAAGTCAGTGTCTGTCTCAGTATGAAGATTTTCTGCTGACCTATTCATTATGTTTTATAAAATTAATCACCATTGGACCATGCCCACCATTATCCTATTTTTCATGTCCCAGCTAAATCTTTCCCATTTACTTTACCTCCTGACTCCACCCACCAAATTGTACAATCTGTGATTCCACCCTTATAGTTTTTCACCCCTCTGTAATGGTAAAGTTTTGGGTGGATTTTCCCCCCACCTTCAAGTATCAAAATAAGGAACCCTACCCTACCCCTAGTGTCTGTGAGAATTTAGCCAGGTGCTAATTGTGGAAGAGACCACCAACTACAAATATGCACGTTCAAGCTGAAGCTATGAAAATTTAAATCAAATCCACGGCAACCAAAATATGATATTGAGTCTATCTCACCTGAATTTTAAAACCCTCGCAGAATCAGGTTTGAGGCCTTGAACACCAATGAACAAAAACCAGATGAGCTGTGGGAGGACATCAAGAACATCATCCAGGAAGAGTGCAAAAAGGTCATTACAAAGACAGAGGAGGAAGAAAAGACCAAAATGGATGTTAGAAGAGACTCTGAATATTGCACTAGAGTGCTGAGAATCCAAAGCAGAGGGGTGAATTTAAGATATTAAAGAGATAAACAGAATATTTCAAAAGGCAGTGTGGGATGACAAAGAATATATCACAATGAAATGTGCAAGGAGCTGGAGTCAGAAAAGCGAAAGGGTCGAACTCGCTCAGCATTTCTTTAACTCAGGACTGAAGAACAAAGTCAAACCTCAAGTTTCTATACTTAAGGATACTTTGGGCAGAATATTAAATGATCCAGGAAGTATTAAAAGAAGATGGAAAGAGTATAAAGAATCGTTGTACCAAAAGGAATTGGCAGACACAGAATTTCATGAAACAACATATGAGCAAGAGCCTATGGTGAATGAAGGAAGAAGTTTAAGCTGCTTTGAAGGAATTGGCAAAAAAAATAAGCCCCCAGGGATAGATGGTGTACCAATTGATGTATTTCAACAAACAGATGCTGCCCTAGATGTGCTCACCAAGTTGTGTCAAGAAACATGGAGGACAACCACTTGGCCAACTGACTGGAAGAGATCTATATTTGTTCCCATTCAAAAAAAGAAGGTGATCCAATAGAATGTGAAAATTATCAAGCAATAATAATTAATATCATATGAAAACAAGATTCTGCTGAAGATTATCCAAAAACGAAGGGAACAGCACATCAGCAGAGAACTGCCAGAAGTGCAGGCTGGGTTTATAAGGGGCCACAGTACTAGGATATTTTAGCGACTGTTAGATGGATCTTGGATGAAAGGAGGGAGTACCAGAGTAGTGTCTATCTGTGTTTCATTGATTATGCAAAGGCATTTGACCGTCTGGATCACAACAGACTGTGATTAACCCTGAGAAGAATGGGAATCCCAGAACATTTGATCATGTTAATGCGAAACCTATACTTGGACCAAGAGGCAGTCGTCAAAACAGAGCAGGGTAACACTGCATGGTTCAAAATTGGGAAGGGTGTATGCCAGGGATGTGTCCTATCTCCATACCTTTTCAACCTATATGCACAATAGATTATCCAGGAGGCTGGGCTCTATGAGGAGAAGTGTGGCATCAGAATTGTAGAAAGATTCCTCAGCAATCTATATAATACAGATGACACAACCCTGCAAGGATTCCAAAGCTTTGTCTGATATACTTTGAACATGTTGCAAGGAGGGACCAATCATTGGAAAAGGATGTCATGCTCAGGAGGGTGGATGGACAGCACAGGAGAAGAAGACCCTCTATGAGGTGGATTGATTCAGTGACTGGGATAATGGAGGTAGGTTGTGTCGGAGACAGTGAGATTGGCATAGGACAGAGCATGGTTTAGGATTGTACTTAGGGTCGCTCTGAGTTGCAGGTGACTCAACAGCACATAACAACAACAGTGCTGCTGACTGAAAGGTTGACAGTTCAAATTAACTAACTGCTCTGAGGAGAAGAGAAAGCTTGACAGTCTCCTCCATAAAAATTTACAGCCTTGAAAGTCTAATTGAGGGTCTCCTTGATGGTAATGGGTTTGATTTTTTTTATATCAAAATAATTTCCTATCTCTTTTGTAAAAGCAGGTTGTTAAAGCAGCATAATCTTACTAATGGAAAGGTTCTTTTTTGCAAGTTAGTGCAATTCATTGTGGAAACCAATCAAAAGAAATTCAATCATCTGTAAATATCATCTTCATAATGCCAGGGCCACCATTCTAAATTAATCCATGTAAAATTACAATGTGCTTTTGACAGTTCCTCTGCAAGCAAAGATTTTTATTTTCCCAAATACAAAATGTGGAAAGTTAATTTCACTTCAAAGACACACGCTAACTTTTAAATCACAGATTCTAAATTTGCTAGGGATGTAAAGCTTTGTGTAGCCAAGGTAATTTGCTAGGCTCCATGTTCACTGTATGGATTTTAATATAAGAATACCATCACTAAATTATACTATGTCTATGTGTCATTTAAAAAAATATTCCTTCATTTAGTTCTAACAGCCCTATGTAAAGGCATGCAAGTTGGCTGGTAGAGGCAGGTTGCAAGAGATATATGAGTTATGTGTTGGGCTTCTAATCAAAAGGCCAATAGTTTGAATTCACTGGTAACTGCCCAGAATAAAGATAGACTGTCTCATAAATATTTAGAGCCTTGGAAGTCCTATGAATGATTACATTGACTTGGACCTGGATAGCAGTGAAGTTAGCGTTTGTTTTTTTTAATTCTCATCCCTTTTGCAAGATACTCCTTGGTAGGAAATAATCTTGATAGTGGTTTATTGTTGCTGCTGTGTGCTGTCAAGTCAGAAATCAATCCATAGCTGACCCTCCAGTAGGTTTTCAAGGGCAGGTAGGAGATTGTTCATCCTTCTTCTGCAGACCTGCTGGCGAATTCGAACTGGGTGCCTTTGGTGTTAGACTATTAGTTGGCTTTTCTTTAGCCATTACTTAGCTATCTCTGGTGTCCAGCTACCTTAACTGCAGGTACATGGTCTTGAAAATAAGCATCAGCTTGGAGTCTAGCATAAGTGAAGGAGTGCTTCTCATAGTGGGCAGCAAGAATTGGAGCAGTAAGACTTGAGGAGAGAAAGATTTGAGGCAAGATTTGAGGTGGCAAGACCCTGGTGAGATCGAGACCCTGGTGCTGAATAGACTGACATTTCTGTGGAGAAACTGTGGCAAGGTGTGATTTGAGGCTTCTTGCATTTATGCTGGCCACAACTGTATTTTGCCATTCCTGCTTTTGATGATGGAAGGAAAATCTGCTTGCTTAATTGAAACCAGTGCCTGGACTTATTGAGGAGTTGTGCCTTGGGACCGTTGAGGTAAAACCTGCCCTTATTTTGGGTTATATTGTGATATTCCTTGCCTTCCCTACTCTCCAACTTCCATCTCTAATAAACCGCATTACTGGTACCTAACTGTGAGCCTGGGAATCAGCAACAAATAAAGGAACCTCTTGTCATTTCAGTATTAATATTCTGAATTGCATTCTCATGCATTTCTGTTATTTCCAGAACTGTGATGACTGTATCCTCTCTATCTTGTGATGATTAAAACAGAGGCACAAACTGAGATTTGTAAACCAATGTTCATAGCAACATAATTTACCATCATGAGAACAAGGAAACAGCCCAAATGTCCAACCACAATTGAATGGATTGAGAAATTGTGGTACATTCACATAATGAAATATTGTGCAGCACTCAGGAGTAATGATTTCAAAAAATCCTACATAACTTGGGAGAGACTGGAGAACATTAGGCTGAGTGAACTAATTCAGCCTTATAAGGACAAATACTGTATAAAGTAGATATTTGTAAAAATAATGGAATAACTAGTAAAACATATATGGAAACCCAAAGGGGTAAGAGGTGGAACAGAGGGATGAGGATGGGTAGGGGTGAAACCACAGAGTTACACAGTTTGGTGGGTGGAGGGAAGGGGTGAAGGAAATGGGGAGGATCCTGGTGAAGACAGGGTAATTATGGGCAAGGTCAATGGTGATTAATTTTATAAAATACAAACTGGGGCAGTGGGGGTTGGTGTATCAGAATTAGTGAGACTGGCTCAGGACAGGGAAGGTTTCAAAGCTGCTGTACATAGGGTCACTATACATTGCAGGTGACTCAATGGCACATAACAACAATAACATACTATGACAGGTTTGGAAGCAGGAGTGACATCTACTTCCTAAATAACATGCGTCCGGAAACTCTATGAGCTTTGGTAAATGTTGATAGTTGCAAAGTGGCTCCAGGCCTTTTGTTCATGGGGTCCCTATGAGTTGTGCTCGAAGGAAATCAACAACAACAACAACAACAACAACAACAATGCATGGGAATGATTGTATAAAACACAATATGAATGAAGAATAGGGTGAAACACAATGTATATGAACTTTGTAAGCAAACTAATATAAACTTTTTACTTTTTAAAATGTTTTAAAAAGAACCTCTTATTGTTGTTGGGGCTCTATAGGCACCAAGGGGCTGGGCTATGGACTCTTTATCTGCTTTCTGTTCTGGGACAGTTAGGGGCTATGCTCTTCTTATTGCCTATGGGCCTTTCAGAGAGGGGCTCATGTTTCCTGAGCCCTTGTCACATTTTCTGCTCTGTAAAGAATGCCTTAGGAGTTGCAACACCGTTTCTAACCACTAGGCAACCAGAGAGCCTAGTGGTTTCAATCCTCAGTAATTTATCAGAATTCTTTCTTTCCATCTTCTTCCATTTAGAGGCACTTAAATATACAGTGGGTACATTGCCTTTCTTGAAACTCTTAATAAAAGTATACCTGTTGTCTCTTTTACCTTTTGAATTATATTTAATACTTTGCAGTAGTATTGATGTGCATCAGTAAATCACTAGGGGAAATACTTGATTCAAAGTTAAGCTCATTTCTTTTAGCAACCAAGGAGTCATGTACCATGGGAAAATAGTGGAACTATCTCAGTATGGGGAAAGTCTAGTAGGATTGTTAACCGTTTACACTCCTGCTCAGTGATTTTTGGAGAGGGGTCAAGAAAGCACCTTTTCTTTCTGTTCCAATGTTATCACAAAATAGGGTCAATTTTATGATTGCATATCTTTATTTTTACCCAGGAAGAAAGAGTGGGAGTTAAAATTTGAATTGATAAAAGAAGCAGCTGTCAGGTATGTAGTAGGTGTTTGGTTATTTTTGTGATTTGCAGTGTTACTGTATTTTTTTCTATGTCCGTACATGATTAAATGCTTGAGCCTTCCTTTTGTGCATGTCATCTCAGTCATTAACAGAGTGTCCTTGACTGATGCAGATTTTCTATGCAACTCATAACATTACAGAAGAATCACCACAGCCTTGCTGAGGGGGCCAGGTCAACTGCCAGCTAAGAAGCAGGACTTATTTTTCTTTCTTCACAGGATTCCTTGCTCAACCTCATTGTTCCTTTGTTGGTGGGACTATTCTACCATTTCATCATAAAATGAAATGTTTAATGTAATGTCATTTTCCCTATTTTTAGGGATATTTTTAATAAAGTTAAGAAGATTTAATCCTACTCTTACTAAGAATTATTGGCAGGGATAAGTATTAAGCTAACACATTATGTAACTGTAATTGGAAAATGACAGAGTGTCACTGTAATTATAACTAGACAGGCACTGCAATTATTATTGCTATTCTTAATGTAGTGTCTTTACTGGGGCATATTAAGATAGCTCATTGCAAATAACATATAGGTATATCTATTGATACTTAACTATGAGTCAGGGAAATGTAGGAGCAGTTTGCTTTTACCTGGAAGAAACAATACCTCTACCCTGGCTCTTTACCATCATTTAATAGTAACTTGCATCATTTCCACAGCTCACAGAATATCTTACTACATTGGTGACATCATTCTAATAAGACCTGGAAAGGAGGAAATACAAACATCCTACATGTTTTAGTCATCATCATTTTCTCATTATCATCAAGTTGTAATCAACTCATAACTGAGAGTGGGTTTTCAGAGACTGTGAATCACACAGGAAGAGATCGCCCATCTTCTGCTTTCTGGGAAGTTGGTGGATTAAAAAATTTGTTTTTGAGTTAGCAGTCCAACTCCTTCCACACTAGCCCACTGCAGGTCCCTAGAATTTTAGTCGTTGTTATGTTCTGTAGAGTCGACTCCAACTCATAATGACCCTATTCAGAATAGCTCTGAACTTTGCTCTATCCTCAGTCAATCTCATGGTCTCTGACACATCTGTCCCTATTATTACTGTCACTGTATTAATCTAACCCATCCCAGGTCTTCCTCTCCTATGATGACCCTCCACCCTACCTGTGCTGACCCTTGCTCAAGGACTGATCCCTCCTGGCAACATTCCCAAAGTATGTGAGACAGAGCTTCAAAATCCTTACCTCCAAGGAGCAGCCTGGGTTCATCCTTTCCAGGACAGACATATTCTCTTGGAAGTTTATGCTATGTTCAGTACTCTTCCCCAGCAACTCAAAGGCATTGATTCTTCTTCTGTCATCCATAGTCATTGTCCAGATTTCTGATGCATAGCAAGAAATTGTGAAGCTGTGAATCAGGCACACTTTAGTCCCCAGTCTGATACCATTGCTCTTCCTGACTGCTGGTGTCAAGAGTGTTGATTGTGGATACAAGCAAGTTAAAATTGTTAACAATTTCAATCTCAATCTCTTCTCTATTATGGTGCTGCCAATTGGCCCAGTGGTGAGCTTTCTTGATTGTGAGCTTTAATTCTTATTGAAAACTACTGTCCTTGACCATCTGCAACAAATGCTTCAGGCCCTCCTTAGTTTCATCAAGCAAGGTTGTGTCATCTGCATAATGCAGGTTGTTGATGAATCTTCCTTCAATCCTGATGCCACATTCCTCCTCATAAAGTCTAGCTTCCCAAATGATCTGTTCTGCATGTAGATTGAAAAGGTATGGAGAAAAAAAACACATCCCTGATTCACTCCTTTCTTGATTTTGAACCATGCAGTGTTTCCTTGCTCTGTTCTGATGACTGTTTTCTGATCTAAGTATAGGTTTTGCATGAGCTCAATTAATGTTTGGGGATTCCCATTCCTCTCAATGTCAGCCACAATTTGTTGTGATCCACATAGTCAAATGTCTCTGTGTAGTCAATGAAATAGAAATAGACAATCTTCCAGTACTCTGCTTTTAGCCAAGATCCATTTGACATTGACAATGATGTTCCTAGTGCCACAGCCTCTTCTTAAGTCAGCTTGTATTTCTGGCTGTTCTCTGTTGAAGTACTGTTCCAGTTGTTTTTAAATGATCTTCAACAATAGTAAGACACATAATTGTGAAGGGGAAAAACATGAGTCCATGGAAAACATCTTGTTGAAATTTGAAAGGTGGATCAATTGTTGTAAAATGCCATCTAGTTGACTATCACTTACAGTGACTTTATGAACAACGGCTCTGAACCTTGTGGTTTTCTGAGCCAACTTTACCGTCACTTTGTCAATCTGTCTCATCCAAGTCTTTATTTCCTGTGCTGATAGTAGACATTGACATAACACAGATTTATCTCCTTAATGAAACAAATGTTGTAGCATCCTGTATTCTTTACCACCGAAATACCAAAATTCTTATTATTTGCAGGCAACATGCATCACATACTGGATGATTTTAAGACTTGTGGCATTTTATTGGTGCCTAGAATAGAAAAGACCCTTCAGATGATGCACATTGGTATTTAAACAACTCTTACTCCTGTTTCGCCAAGACTAACAAATTCAATGTTATTTAAATACCTTGTGAATATGGTCCATGGGTACTGTGCCTTGCCTATATATGAAAATCACAACAAAGTTTCAGAATTTTGTAGTAAATCAAGAACATTTTTGGAAAACAAGTTTCCTTTTGAGATATTAGTTCTTGGCTTGAACACTTGACAAACTGACAATGGGAGACATTAAGAATCAAGAAGCTCATTTTGAGTTAATCATTATGAAATCAACTAGTTCAAAATATTCATTATACAACAGGAAGCTGTATTTACTTAGTTGTGGTATCTAGTAAGAACAAAAGAAAGATAGACAAATTGTATGTTTATACTTCTGCTATTCTATTCTATTCTATTCTATTCTATTCTAATTCCAAACTATATTTAAGAATTCAGTACAACAAGTAATAAATGTTGGAGAGGATGTGGTGAGATAGGAAGATAATTTGGGGTTTCCTCAGAATAGCTGAACCCAGCTATTTCACTGCTTGGAATATACCCTGAGAAAATGAGAACTGATGCACACAGACTTGTATGTCAATGTTCATAACAGCATTATTTACCATAACAAGAACATGAAAACAGTCCAAATGTCTAATAACAATAGAATGGATTGAGAAATTATGGTACATTCACACATTGAAATACTGTGTAGCACACAGAAGCAATGATTTTGTAATTACTACCTAACTTGGGAGGAACTTGAGAGCATTATGCTAAATGAACTAACTCAGTCTCATAAAGACAAATACTGTATAAGACCATTATTGTAGAAAGAATACAAGGACCCAAGGT
>NW_006399869.1:2923514-2925882 GCF_000299155.1 Elephantulus edwardii | reverse complement strand
GACAAGATTGAGATTCATTGTTCATAGGATCACTATGTATTGTAGGCAACTCAACAGCACGTAATAACATCAACCTCAAGAAAACATCCCAGTTTGTAAAAATACAACAATATAAATTTGAAAGGATTAATAAAGTTGTGTGATGGACGATGTCACATGGTAGAGTAGCAATTACTAGACATAACTGTGGTAAGTGAAGAGTAAACTGAAGTGGCTGTCCTATTATGTGCATGTTATTTACTTCTACATCTGTTTGAGCATTGGATTTAACAGCAACAACACAAAAGCCTCTACAGGAAGAATGTTAGAGCATCCACAGTTTCCAGTATATGCAATGATTAAATATTAAAAATAATGTTAGAAATTTTTAATGGATAAATGTTAGTTTATAATATCCAACGAAGTAGTATTCTATGTTACATGCTATTTTTTCTTTCAGATTGATCTGCTTAATACTATTATTCTGAGATTTCATTATTAACTAAACAAACAGCATAAAGGATATTCATAAACATTTAAATAAATAAGAGAAGTTAAATTTTCTATTGAATGAAATAAAGACTAGCCACACTTTTAAAAAATATTATAATAACTTTATATCAAGATGATATACTAGTGAGGTGATAGGAATATAGGTTTATTTACAATTGTTGTTGTTATGGGCCATTGAGTCACCTGCGACTCATAGCAACAACATGTACAACAGCCCTAAACCCTTCTCTTTCCTGTGCCAATCTTATTGTATCTGACACACCTACCCCCATTACCCCAGTCACTGAATCAATTCTTCTCATGGAGGGTCTTCCTCTCCTGTGTTGTCCTTCTACCCTCCCAAACATGACGTCCCTGTCTAAGGACTGATTCTTCCTTGCAACATTTCCAAAGTATGTCAGATGAACCTTCAGAATGCATGCCTCCAAGGAGCAGCCTGGTCTCACCCTCTTTAGGACAGACCTGTTCTCCTAGCAGTCCATGGTATATCCAATACTCTTCTCCAGCACCACAGCTCAAAGAAATCAATTCTTCATCATCCTTAGTCATTGTCCAGCTTTCTGATTCATAGCAAGTAATTGCAAAGACTATGGCCCAGATCAGGCGCACCTTGGTTACCAGAATTTCTGTTCTTCAGTACTTCGGAGAAGTGGCTGACTTCAGGCTTTCCCATTGCCATTCTTCTTTTAATTTCCTGGATGCTGGAAAAAAGCCCTTAAGTTAGTTTTAAATTCAACAACTAATAAAATTGCTTTCTGAATTACTACTTACTGCATCACAAAAAAAAAAACAAAAACAAACAAACAAACCCAAAAACTGCACATGAAAATAAAAACAGTTCTCTTAAGCCTTTATTTTAAAGATACCTTCTGTTAACTTTATTTTAAAATACTGTCAGGAAGGTAAATTACCTTCTTTCTTCTACTTTTGATTAGTTTAAGTGAAATAATGGAAAATGTTTCATTTATTGTTGTACTGAAAATAAATAATAAACATTTTGTTCAGTTAAACAGGCCAACATATATGTGAATAAACTCTTACCTAGTGAGAAACACGTGCAATCCTTGTTTGACTAAGTGATAGTAGTGAAGTGTTAACCACATTGTATTCAGGAATTTAATGTATACTTAATATAGTCCTACATACTTCAGGTGTGTAGCTAAGAGAGACTGTTCCTTGGAGAGGGTTATCATGCTTGGGAAAGCTCAGGGTCTGTGAAAAGAGAAAAGCCCTTAACAAGATGTACTGACACAGTGACATGACTGCTGCAATGGACTAAATATATTGTCAGAAATTGTGAGGTGGGCACAAGATAGGGCAGGGTTCAAATCCATTGACATAGGGTTGCTATGGGTTGTACTTGACTCAGTGGCACATAACAACAACAACAACAATAATACATACAGAAAAGTTACTCTAAGTCTGAGGGTATACAGCAGCAACAACAGGAATTTTCCAGCATGGAAGCAGGTTGATGAAGTAATTTTTAATTACATTTTCATCTGTACCTATTCTCCATATCTCTTTAATCTGGATGCTGAGCAAACTACTCGTGAAGAGAGACTATGAAGAAGACCTGCTTTATGCAGATGACACAACCTGGTTGCTGATAGTGAGGAGGACTTAAATCACTTGTTGCAGAAGATCAAGAAATACAGACTTTGGTATGAATTGCATCTCAATGCCAGGAAAACAAAGATTCTTACCACTGGATCGATAGGCAACATCATGATGGATGAAGAAGAGATTGAAACTGTCAACAACCTCATCTTACTTGGATCCACAATTAACATCCTTAGTACCAGCAGTTGAGAAATAAGGAGACACATTTGCACTGGGAAATCTGCAGTTAGGGACCTCTCCAAATTATTGAGGA
>NW_006399869.1:2915474-2922979 GCF_000299155.1 Elephantulus edwardii | reverse complement strand
TAAATAGTCTCCATTTTGTCACATTTTGCTTTAGAAAACTGGACTTCTGTAATTACAAAGCTTTTTTAAATAAGATTAGATATCGGATTGTGTTATCATTTACATAAGACAACGGAGAGAAATATGACCACAAGCTCCTTATCAGCCCAGCGTAGACTCTCAAACAGTTTTATTTTTTCAACTAAAGGTCAAGACTATTTTTCTGTTGCTAATTTGGTTTTTGTTTATTTCCATGATTCACAAGTTTATATCCAATAATAAAGAAAAGACTAATAAAATCCATAGTTATATGGAAAAAATAAAACCAAGGATGACCTTAAGTCTATCCCATTTGAATTTAAAAACCGTCTAAAGTGCAGGCCCGGAACACAAGCTGTGGAAGAATATCAAGAATTATCATCCAGAGGGAAAGGAAAAGGTTATTTATTACAAAAATAGAGGAAGAAAACCAAGATGTTCGTTAGAAAAACGTTGGATATTACACTAGAAAGATGAGAAGCCAAAGTAAAAGGAAGAAATCAACTAGGTTAAGACAGTGAACAAAAGATTTCAAGGGCAGATAGAGAAGACAAAGCAAATTATTACATAGTGTAAAGAGCTGGAATCAGAAAATCCAAAAGAACAAACTCACTCGGCATTTCATAAGCTGAAGGAACTAAAGAACAAATTCAAGCCTCAAGTTGCAATACTTAGGGATGTTATGGGCAGAATATTGAATGATGCAGAAAAAGTCAAAGTAAGATGGAAGGAATAAAAAATTATGGAAGGAGTACACAGAGACTATAGCAAAAAAAAATTGGCTGACACAGAAGAATGACACATTTAATTAAACAACATATGATCAAGAGACAATTGTGATAGGATGTTCAAGATGCTTTTGTTGTTTCTTGTGGGTGGAGCCAAATGAAGACTAGCAAAGCAGAGTGTATTTCGAGAAGGCTAAAGCTCTCTCAGACTAATAGTGCTGAGGAACTCCAGAATCTCTGCTTTTACTAGCATTCAGTAACAAAGAAATAGTTCACAGAGAAACGGAAACTTTAAGGATTACTTCATAAGGCCTGAATGGGCCAGGTACACAGATAGATAAAAAGACATATTCAAGCAAGACTTTTTTGTATTCATAAACTGTGCTTTCTTACATTTGCAACAACCTTATTAAGAATGGGAACATTTGCTTCTACTCTCAAAAGAATGTGCGTCTCAAGATGTATGAGAACTGTTTGCTGTCCTCTTTCTCAGAGCGCCTCATCAGAGCTGCTTGCAATTTTCCTTCTGAAGACACCTCTCTGTGCAAAACACACAGCCACATCCCAAGTCTACAGCCCCTTACATCTTTGCCCCTTACAGCTCTGAAAGAATTGACAAAAAACAAGGTCCAAGAAATTGATGGTGTACCAATTGACATATTTCAACAAACAAATACAGCCCTGGTTGCTCATCAGGTTGTGCCAAGAAATCTGGAGGACAACTACCTGTTCAACTAACTGAAGAGATCTATATATGTTCCCATTTCAAAAAGAAGCGATCCAACAGCATGTGAAAATGATCTAATAGTATCACTAATATCACATGCAAACAAAATCCTGTTGAATATGAAAAAATATTACTGTAACAGTACATCAACAGAGAACCACCAAAAATACAACCTAGGTTTAGAAGAAGCCATGGCACTAGAAACATTATAGCCAATGCTAGATGGATCTTGGCTGAAAGCAAGTAGTATCAGAGTAATGTCTGTGTTTCATTGCCTATGCAAAGGTATTTGACTGTGTAGATCTCTGCAAATTATGGCTAACACTGAGAGGAATAGAAATCCCAGATAATTTGATTGTGCTCATGCAAAACCTACCTAATGTGTCAGGGATGAGTTCTGTCTCAGTAACTTTTTAATCTATATGTGGAACAAATAATTTGTGAGGCTGGTCTTTATGTGGAAGAATGTGGCATCAAAACTGGAGAAAGACTCAACAACCTACTTTACACAGATGACACAGCCTTGCTTGCTGAAACTGAAAAAGACCTAAGAGTTTGACAAAAATAAAGCATCCTGGCTTGGGAAAACTGAAGAGGACTTGAAGCATTTACTGCAGAAAGTCAAAGACTGCTGTCTTCAATATGAATTGAAGCTCAACCTCCAGAAAAAAAAATTCTCATCACTGGGCCAATTGGCAGTATCATAATAGGCAGAGAAGAGTTTGAGATTGCTAACAATACAGCTTGCTTGGCTCCACAATCACTCTTGGCACCAACAGTAAAGAAATCAAAAGACAGATTGCATTAGGAAATCTGCTGTCAGGGACCTCTCCAGAGTGCTGAAGAGCAATGATGTTAATCTGGAGACTAAGGTGAAACTGATCCAGGAAGTGGTCTTTGCAATTACTTGCTGTGCATCAGAGAGCTGGACAATAACTAAGGATGACAGAAGAACAATTTGAATTGTGGTGATGGAAAAGAGTATTGAACATATCATAGATTGCCAAGAGAACAAACAGATCTGTGCTAGAGAGGGTAAAACCAAGTTGCTCCTTGGAGGTAAGGATTTTGAATTTTCATCTCACATAATCTTGGCATGATGCCAGGAGGGACCAGTCCTTGGAGAAGGACATCAGGCTTGGAAGAGTAAAGGAATAGTGCAAGGAGTGGAAGACCCTGGTTGAGATGGATTGACACAATGACTATGGCAATGGGTATACGTGTGTTGGGACAGTGAGATTGACTCAGGATAGGGCAGGGTTCAGAACTGTTGTGCATAGGGTCACTATGAGTTGCAGTTGACCCAATGGCACATAACAACAACAATATATGTATATCTATTAGTTCTACTTATTATAAAACAAAACAAAAACATTGCAATATTGAATTTATTCTGTTCATCCTGGAGTTGGAAATTACCCATACCTAACCTTTCACTGTGCTTTGGCTTTTCCCCACTACCACCAGATGTAGTCTGATCGCATGGGAGGAGATTGCCCATCTTTCTTCCTCAGAACAGATTATGGATATGAACCACATGACTTTGTCATTGCATTCCTTACCATTCAGCCACCAGAGCTCAATATTGTGTTTATTCTGAACCTAATAAAGAGTTTTACTTTCAACATGACTTTTCTGTTTGCACATATCTCAACCCAAAAGACATCCTTCTGGTATTCTTTGCTTTCAGCCAGGATTCATCTGACATCAGCAATGATATCCCTGGTGTCACCGTCTCTTTTAAACTCATCTTGAACATCTAAACATCATCAACACCTGTTTATGTACTGTTCTAGCTGTTTTTGAATGATTTTTAATTCTTTTTTGATATTTTAATGAAAGTTTATAAAGAACTTGGGTTTCCAATTGTTAATTGTTGCACATTGTCCTTACCCCTCCTCCCTAGATCACTTTTTCCTTTGGGAAACATGTTCTTTAATTATTATACAGTCCTCCCCCTCTCCAGACCACTTTACTATGTAGCTCTTATTCTGGACTCTTGTCATGCCAATAATACCTAATCATATTCTCCTTTTATAAAGTTCTCTCCCTAGTCTGTTCCATTGTCATGAATGATCATTAAGAGTATTTTGCTTGCATTTGATATTAATGATGTTGTTCGATAATGCCCACACTCTGTTAGACCATTTTTCCTGGGAATAGGAAAAAATGTGGAAATCTCCCATTAGTTGGCCAGGAATCTGCCTTCCAAATTTCCTGGCATAGACTGGTGAGCATATCCAGACCTTGTATCTGTCTTTCGAAATTTGTCAACTGATATCCCATCGACTCCCATGGCTTTATTTTTTTCCAATGCCGAAGCTCAAACTTCTTCTTTCATTACTATTGTCTCTTGATCATATGGTACTTCCTGAAATATTTCAGTGTTAGCCAATTTTTTTGAGTACAGTGATTCTGTGTATTTCTTCTCTTTCTTTCTTTCTTTTCTTTCTTTCTGTCTGTCTTTCTTTCTGTATTTCTTTCTTTCTGTCTTTCTTTCTGCCTTTCTTTCTTTCTTTCTTTCTTTCTTTCTGCCTTTCTTTCGCCTCTTGTGACATTTTCCTGAATTTTCAAGATTTTGGCCATAGCATCTCTAAGTATTGCAACTAGAGGCTTATATTTGCTTTTCAGTCCCTTCAGCTAGAGATATGATGAGTGAGTTCTTCCCTTCTTATTTACAATTCTAGGTCTCTGCATATTTTATTACATAGTTTGTTGTGTCTTCTCTAGCTACCCTTTGAAATTTTCTGTTCAGCATATCTTCAACATATCTTCCCTTTATTTTGGCTTGATGTTGTAGTGCAATCTTCAGGGTCTCTTTTGACACCTATTGTTCTTTTTTTTTTATTCCTCCTCTATCTTTGTAATGATCATTTGCTCTATTCATGGACAATATCCTTGATTTCCTCCCAGAACTCCTCTGGTCTTCAATCATACTAGTATGTAGAAACGTACCTGATAATTCTATTAAAAAGAAGATCTAAAAACAGATTCAAGCACACATAGTCAGTTCATTCTCAAAGCTGTTTCCAAGTGGATTCAATGTACAAAGAAAAAATTTTTTTCAGTGAATATTGCTATATTAAAACTGGATATGCTTATTAGGAATAAACCAAATATTAATCCTATATCAAGTACAGAATTTATGTTGGTATAACTAATGTACCTATGTACTAAATCCATAGTCATCAAAGTTCCGGAAAGAAAAAGAAAATCTTTGAAGGTTTTGGATATTTGAATATGCAAAATTTCTTGTAAGTAACACAATAAGAACTAACAGCATTTAAAAAATAAATTTTTTTAAATAACAATAAATCCCATTACTGTTAAAGTTTTCTGCTAATCCAAATATATCATGAATAAAATGAATAGAAAAGACATAGAACAGGTAAAAATAGTTTTTGCACATTTATCTATGGAACGAAGACCAGATGAGTTATGGGAGGATATCAAGGGTATCTATCATCCAGGAAGAGTGCAAACGATCATTACAAAGACAGAGGAGGAAGAAAAGACCAAAATGGATGTCAGAAGAAATTCTGACTATTGCACTGGAGCACAGAGAAGCCAAAGCAGAAGGAAGAATTCAAGATACTAAAGAGCTGAACAGAAAATTCCAAATTCAAGATACTAAAGAGCTGAACAGCACGGGAAGACAAAGTAAAATATTACAATGAAATGTGCGAAGAGTTGGAGTCAGAAAATCAAAAGGGCCCAACTCACTCAGCATTTCTAAAGGTCAAGGAACAAATTCAAATCTCAAGTTGCTATAATCAAGGATATTTTAGGCAGAATATTAAATTATCCAAGAAATATTAAAAGAAGATGGAAAGAATACACTGAGTCACTGTATAGAAAGGAATTGGCAGACACAGAAGAATTTCATGAAACAGCATATGAGCAAGAGCCTATGGTGATGAAGGAGGAAGTCCAAGCTGCTTTGAAGTAATTAGCAAAAAAAAAATAAGGCCCCAGGAATAGATTGTATACCTATTGACGTATTTCAGCTAACAGATGCTGCCCTGGACGTGCTCACCAAGATGTGCCAAGAAATCTGGAGAACAACCACTTGGCCAACTGACTGGAAGAGATCTGTATTTATTCCCATGCCAAAGAAGGGTGACCCAACTGAGTGTAGAAACTATAGAAATATATCACTGATTTTATATGCAAGCAAGATTCTGCTGAAGATTATCCAAGAATGAGTGGAACAGTACATCAGCAGAGAACTGCCAGAAGTCCAGGCTGGGTTTAGAAGGGGTCGTGGTACAGGGATATTGTAGCTGATGTTAGATGGATCTTAGCTGAAAGCAGGGAATCACAGAGGAACGTCTATCCGTGTTTCCTTTATCATGCAAAGGCTTTTGACTGTGTGGATCATAGCAAACTGTGGCTAACTCTGAGAAGAATGGGAATCCCAGAACATTTGATCATGCTAATGAGAAACCTATACTTGGACCAAGAGGCAGTCGTCAGAAAAGAGAAAAGAAATACGGCATGGGAAGGGTGTAAGCCAGTTATGTGTCCTTTCTCTGCACCTTTTCAAACTGTATGCAGAACAGATTATCTGAGAAGCTGGGCTCTAT
The DNA here is from genome assembly GCF_000299155.1 of Elephantulus edwardii. NCBI lineage: Eukaryota > Metazoa > Chordata > Mammalia > Macroscelidea > Macroscelididae > Elephantulus > Elephantulus edwardii. Next base: position 2,916,920 of record NW_006399869.1, on the reverse strand, counting down.
GAAGAGAAGTGTGGTGTCAGGATTGGTGGAACGCCTAGCAACAATCTGTGGTATGCAGATGACACAAACCTGCTTGCCGAAACTGAGGGGGACCTGAAGCGCTTGCTGCAGAATGTCAAGGACTGCAGCTTTCAGTATGGATTGAGGCTCAATGTCAAGAAGACAAAGATTCTCACCACAGGACCAATGGGCAGCATCAGGATGGATGGTGAAGAGATTGAGATTGTACACAGCTTTAGTTTGCTTAGCTCCACAATCAACCCTCTTGGCACCAGCAGCCAGGAAATCAAAAGACATATTGCTATGGGAAAGTCTGCTGTTAGGGACCTCATCAAAGTACAGAAAAGCAATGGTGTTATTCTGGAGACTAAGGTGTGTCTGATAAAGGCCATAGTCTTTGCAATCACATCAGAGAGTTGGACAGTGACTAGGAAGGATTGAAGGAGAATTGATGCCTTTGAGCTGCGGTGCTGGAGAAGAGTATTGAGGGTACCATGGACTGCTAGGAAACAAACAAATTCATCCTGGAGAGGGTTAAAACGGGCTGCTCCTTGGTGGCAAGGATTCTGAGGCTTCGTCTGACATACTATGGACATGTTGTAAGGATAGACCGGTCCTTGGAGAGGGACTTCATGCTTGGTAGGGTGGAGGGACAGTGCAGGAGAGGAAGGCCCTCTATGAGGTGGACTGATTCAGTGACTGGGGTAATCGGGATGGGAGTGTCAGAAACAGTGCAATTGGCACAGGACAGAGAAAGGTTTAGGGCTCTTGTGGATAGAGTCACTGTGAGTCGCAAATGACTCGATGGCACATAACAACAAAAACAACATCTATGAAAGGACTTGTACCCATATATGTAAAGTACTGCTACAAATCAATAGTTGTTGTTTTGTTGTTATGTACCATCAAGCTGAGTATGACTCATACCAACCCTATGAACAAAAGATCTGAACCCAATTCTGTCCTGTGTTATCCTCACCCTTCCTGACAATCCACCTGGTTGAGGGTCTTCCTCCCCTTCCCTGGCTGTCCACCCTTCCCAACATCATGTCCCTCTCTAAGGAATAGCACCTCCTAGCATGTGTCCAAGCATATTAGATGAGGCCTCAACATTCTTGCCTCTAAAGGGTACTCTGGCTCTACCTTCTTCGGGACATATATATTTGTTTTTTTGGCTGTCCATGGAATGTTCAGTGTTCTCCAATAACACAGCTCAAAGGCATCAATTATTTTTCTGTCTTACTTATTCATTGTCCAGGTCTCAGATGCATAGCTAGTAATTGGAAAGACCATGGCCTGAATCAGATGTGCCTTAGTCCACAAACTGACAGCATTACTCCTCAACAATTTGGAAAGTTCCCTAACTGCCAATTTTCCCTTTGCAATACGTCTCCTTATTTCCTGACTGCTCCTACCAAGGATGTTAATTGTGGATCCAAGCAAGAT